>NW_009193509.1:26129-46300 GCF_000690835.1 Fulmarus glacialis | reverse complement strand
CGGCTGAACCTTCACTACAGCTTTCTTTCTGCCTGCTGCTGACTACCGCAGTGTTTCAGTAATCAGGTACTCATTTTTATGCTAACTTCCTTCACTTTCAGTCCTGAATCTCCTAGCCCCTCTAAAAAGGCATTGTATTCTTTTTTATTGTTTAAATATATATATACACACACACTTTTTCTTTTTTCTATTTGATAACAATAGATTCTAAGTCATCTTTATAGTTAGGGGTAGGGATCCAGGTGGATCTTTGTTAAGTGCAAGTTCCCACGAATAGTAGGATTATAAAACTGCTCTTGAAAACAAAACCAGACTTGACTTCTATATTATTACATGTTAGGAAATGCTAGTTATATTGTCATGGTAAAGATTATGTTGTCCATTGCATTAAAAGCAACGATTCAGGCTCCTTATTTATGTATGAACTATACAGCACGTTCTTCCAATAATGGTGGTATTTGATTTAAAAAAAAATTGCTAAGGATGCATTTGCTGCTGAATCTCTTAATTATATTGACCTAACATTTACTTTTAAATAACTGCTTTAGGAGATTTTGCCATCTGTCAGACTTTTTTTTAGTTGTTTTTCAAATGCTCTCACTAGTGGAGAGGGAGATGCAGGTTCTTTAATGTCTCCTCACAGTTAAAGCTAATGGAAATCTTACATTTGTGCTTAATGCAAAATACTGGTTTTAAATAATTAACTCTCTTTGGACGTTGTGTAGGTGATAGATATCAGTCTCTTCTGCCTAGAAAGTTGTTTCAAAGCTGCTATAAAGGGAAAAGAAAAAGAAACTTTTGAAAGATGTTCTACGACTAGGGAACAGATTTCAGGAAGAATTCTCCCTATAATAACCCAGGAGTCTCATTTGTCAAAGAAATCTTATTTTTTAAAAAGGACTCTTGAAAACAGTAATTAACAGAGAACTCTTAGATTTTCAAAAATCTTAGAGTACTTAGTCCTCCAGTTCTCATCGGCTTTTCTTTGTGGTGTGTCTCTCCTTCTCTTGGGCCTCTCTGCATCATTCTTATACTGAGGAAAGAATGGGGAATGAGATGAAAGAATAAACACCAAGAAACTAAATTAATTATGTAACCTACACTTTGAAAGCTGGTTAACTGAAAGATTTTTTAAAAAGTTTTATTTCATTAACTCTTCCACTGAATATATTTTTCTTTCCTTTATGTTTCTAGCATTGTGATACCTCAGGGTGAACTCAATAGAATTGTTACATCGTTTAATATAATAGGATGTGACATGATGCAGCTTGATATAGTGCCTGAAAATAATAAGGTACAATGCATTGCAGAAGGCATTTGAAAATTCTGAGCACTGCAGGTAGAAAATAGCCAATTTGAAATCTGGCACGCGCATATCTTCATTTTTACTCTCTAATTATGCTATAAACAAACTTAATTCACTATAGCACTTTGAAGTAGTTGGCAATTATTCTTTTCAGACTAAAGCATTACCTTAGGCAGCAAGAACTTCACTTCTTCATACATCAACATGTTATTGTGTTAATGTGCCTATTATTGTACCATTTTGATTGACAAGGCTAATTACGATTGTTCTTGAACTTAATGTGATTTTCTGGCTGACAGTGACCATTTAATAAATGGGAACAACTTCACTACAAGAGCTGTAAGTGTTTAAACATGAACTGCTCTTCTTTTTCAAAAAATCCAAACATTATTTCTCTGGAACAAAGTCGTACCTCATTGTACCTTTAATGCCATTCTGGAGGATGCCATCCTCAAATAATCACACTGGTGGGGAATTAAAGGCAATCTGTTCAAAAAAATACGCAAGAAAATGGAAAAGTTCATAAATAACAAGTCATGGGACACAGTTAAAACTCTGCCTTTGGAATCTGTTAATTTGAATGTAAAAAAAACCAGTTGTAGTTTAATTGCAGTAAGCGATGTGACTGAAAGTTGGGATAATTCATGCATAACTGAATCTTTTTATTCTGCTGAATAAAAGTATTCACCAGTTCAAAGGAAAGAAAGAGCAGTTGATAATCCAACCTACCAGGAAGCAAAACTAATGAGCGTCTGTGTAAAATCAGTGTAGACAAGTAATACTTTTGTAAGAGAAGGATTCAGCTGTGTGAACTGATTTGCTGCTGCTATTTATGAAGTTGAATTTGTGCTTAGCCCATTGTTGAGAAAGTCATCATTAATGTTTGTATTTATTATTTTACTATGGCAGATTAAATTATGGCATTTGACCTTTGTGAGAGTAGGAAGGGTCCTCTGGAGTTACATTGTGCTGTTTGAGATCGGAGAGATACTGCCCTAATTAAACTCACAGGAAGTAACTTTCCAATCTCATTTAGCATTATTATTTCAGTGTCCCCCTTAACCCATAGGATAATTAATTAGCATTAGGAGCCATATGCTCACATTGTTCGTTCAGCCTTCTGAACTACGCCTGTGCTTTTTTGTAAGGCTTAGCAGAGTTGTATCATATCCAGGTGTCCAGAGAAATCGTGCCTGTCTCCTGCGGAGGGCTGTGCCACCCCTCCGACAGCCTGCGGCTCTGCGGGGGGACGCGGTGGGGACACCTGCCAGAGGGGTGCAGCTTTCTGCCGGGGGTAAATTAGTCTGGGGTAAATAATTACAATGAGAAATGAAGTTATAACCCCCTGTAGGTAAGAAAAGAAGAGGTAGGAAGGCAGGGGAAGGAGAAACAGGGAAAATAACAACTTAAAGTTTTTATGGGTCGGCAAGAGAGACTGGTATGGGTCTGGCATTGGAAAGACAGTGCCGAGCAAGGAGTTTGTCAGAAAACAGGCCTGAAAGGGTAGCGGGAGTTTGGGGATGGAAGGAAATGGTACAAGTGTAGAGAAGGCAAAAAGCACGCAGTCCCTGCTTGGGAGCTGCTGCCTCGTGATCATGGAGACTTGCACAGAGCAGTTCAGCCTGCTGGAGACCTGAGTAGTGCCCCAGCGGGGTCCTCCTCTCACCGTTGATTACAAAAGGAAATTTGGGCTACCAGGGTCCTAATTTAGACCTCTCATGCAAATGTTGAAAACTGCCAGGGTTTTGGGGTGGAGTCTTGCTCTTTCTGGTTTTGCTGCTGCTTTGCACAATATAGCGCCAGTCTGAGTTGCTAAACTGTGATTACTGTTGCAAGTATAAATAATAATAAGAATGATTCCTGCCGTTATTTAAAATATATTGCAAACAAACTAAGGGTTCCAGATTTTTCTTGATAGGAAACCATGCGCATTAAAGTAATGCCCTGCATAGGAATAGAAAACCAAACACATTTTTAAAAAATAAATTCATCTATGTTTAAAATAAACTATGCTGTACCCCAGCAAGTTTTTGCTAACTGCAGAAGCAAGATATATGGACACTTGTGGGTTATTTTCAATTTTCCTTTACTACAAATTTTCAGTTTAATAATGGGTATCAGCGCTAAATAAACGCAGTGGCACTAGGTTTTGGTTATATTCATTATTAGCTGCATTTATTGCTACTGTTCTTTTCAGATTCGATTGTGAGTAGGTACCTCCTGGGACAGATGGCTTGGTATCAGCTAGCGCTGACTCCAGAGGAATTAAGGATTTCCAAACCTAACCTGGCGAAAGCCTTTGCTTTGCTTTGGCTTGCTTAAATTCCCTGCTCATATTTTTGCCTGGGATTCTTGTCATGAGCGAGTGCTGAGATCAGCAGCCAGATCTTGCCCTCAGCACCTTCTCCCGTGGCCCCCGTGCTGCCACATTTGGTTGTTCTCTGCTGTTGCTGCCCACGAGCGCAGCCCCGGTAGGGTCAACCGGGAGCACATCCAAGCCTGGTACGGCTCATTGCCCTCAGTACTGCTCGGCAGGAAGGGAAGGGATGGAGCGGGACAGCTGTTAGCTTCCTTGCGTCGTGGTATTCCCCTGAACTATCAAAGCTCGTAAAAACCGCTTTCTTGTCTTGCTTTTTAACACAGAAGATTAGCATTAAATTAGGCAGTTAAGGCCTGGTGTTCTCATGGGCTTTTAAGGAATATTCACTTAAATATGCATTCATTTTCAGATATAAAGTGAAGTCGAATATTAGTGTGTATCACTATAAGTAAATGTGTTATGTTTATCAGTCGTCAGAATACTTGCATTTTAGAATATTAGAACTTTTACTCTAAAAGAAATTAATTCCTCTCCTTCTCTCAGAAAAGGAAAAAAAAGGAAAGAAAATAAAGATAAAAAGTCTAGGCAAGGATACGTAGGATTATTCTGTGTGTGCGATTTTGCTACTATTTATAAAAAAGTAAATTTAATTTTTGATAGGTAAGAAAATTTTTAATACCTCAAAAATTCTCTAGTTACCCAACAAGAAAACATGATTTTATATATAATATAATATTTGATCAGTTATAATTAAAATATAGAAACTTATTTTGAAAATCCTCTACTTTAAATGCGAGTAAAAACCTCTCGACTGGATACAACAGTTGACACATGACAACAATTTATCTGATCTATCATACTTGTCTACTCCAAACTATACCTTATGATATTGTAGACTTGGACTGCTATTTAAAGATCTCCAGGGAGGTGAAGGTGTCCATGCATTATGTTGAGATTTCTTTCTGTGTTTTTCTAGAAGCCCATCAACAATCAAGTTCTTCTCCACCCTGCTGTTTTGGAGAAGGTGATGGAAAACATTGATTTGTTTGGGAGAGGAGATGTAGGGAAACACATGGGTGCGCACAGTAATCCATGCCACAGCTGACTCAGTGATGGGATTACTCTGCCATCCTCATAATTTCCTTCTGACTGTAAATTGCTATCATATCCAAATTTAGACAATAAAATGGTACTGTATGCATGATCAGCTAGTGCCAAAGTTAAGCTCCAGGATAAAGCACAGAAGCAGTACCTACACTATGGCTTTCTACAGTCACACTCTGCAACTCACCAGTGTATGTAGACATGGCTGTATTAGTCATAGTATGCACCCTCCTGTGTGCATATCCATATGGACTGCGTGTGTCCTGTCATATCCAAAGCCAAAAAAAAAAAAAAGAGAACTGGCCTTAATAAACTTTCACATTGCAATTTTCCCTTTCTAGGTGCTTTACTCCAAGACCCCAGCTTTGCCAGCCTAGTTGAATGGTTTTTAATCTAAAGAAGATTTTTACAGTGCTCTTTGATGAGAGAGATGGATCTAGACCAAGGGGAACTCAGGTCTTTTTCCGATGGCAGCTGTAAAAGTAGAACAATTCTGAAACTGATAAATGTGATAAAGCATTTAGGTTATACTAGGCATTAGTCAAGAATGCCTGTGACATTTTAAACATTTACTAGAGTATTTCCTTGCTTAGATATTGTCTTATGCTCTTTGCTAGAATAATTCTTATGAAACATAATAGGAAGTAAGATAGCACTATTTTACAAATGGAGATCTGAGAAACAGTTTAGATTACTTTGTTTTCCATGAAAAAAGTTTAATTCATAGTTGGAGGGATGGGAGATTTGGTCCAGCGTGAAAGAACAGTATACTGTCACATACCATCGCAATCTTCCCCAGCTAAATCTTAACCTGCTATTTATGTAGAGGAGGGTTTGCCGAAGTTTCTAAAAAGCAGGGCCTTTCTGCTTTCTGGATTGTGATGAACTATATATAAGGTTCATTAAATTCAAAGGCAACTAGTTGAGGAGGGCAGGGCAAGCGCAGTTCCACCGCCCCTGGGAAGAGGAGCCGTGGCCTAGCTGCAGTGCGGGGGGATGCAGGGCTCCCACCCCCTTGCTGCCTCCTGCTGCCCGTTCTGGCAGGTCTTGAAGGTTTCTGGAGAGAAGCCCCGATGCTGCACAGCTAACTGCAATAGCTGCCTTGTGTATCCTTGAGAGGGTACAGAGGCAGAAAATAAGGCTTTACTTGCTTTGCGCTCCTGGTGTATCTGTAACCATGGGAGATATTTTCTGGTAAACCTAACTCCTTCTATATTGTTATTTTAAATTTTTGAATTTACACAAAAACAATCTCTAAAATGGAAAAATCTATGAACTACCACTAAAACCTGGTATTTGTGTATTTTCTTGGAAACAGCTGAACCAAGCACCAGTTATGTCCTTCCTCGTGTGGCTGGTATTTCAAACAAGAGCATCTACTCACAAATAACCACAACTGCTATGGAGGATAAGTCTTAAAGTCCCTTCTTGCCTTAAAATCTATTCATTGGAATAATCAGCACAGGGGCCCTTATAAGCTTGTAGGATTGCTGCAGAAATTTGTACGTTTAAAAATGTTGATAATACATACTGTAGTATGAAGATATCAAAGACTTGGATTAACTATTTTAAAAGGTTTTGTATTGTTTGAACACTGCAAGATTCTCTAAGTATTACTGAAATTAGGGCACTCTGCTGTGTAGGGTAAGGTGGCAACATCATTATATCTCAGGCTCTGGGCGGAACTAAAGAGTGTATCCTAAAACAGATCACCTCCAACAGTGAATATAAACTAACTCTTGAATTGTTCATTATAGACCTGACAGTCTGATTTGCGTTTATCATGTACTTGTTAATCTGTGTCCTTAAATGAAAGCTGTGTGTGGCTTTGAGTAAAATGTGTTGCAGTTAATGAGGGGGATTGACTTCTGAAGATCCTCCTCTAAATCATGGGTTCAGCTACAATCTGTCCCAGTCTCCAATTTGTGTCTCTGCTGCTTGTTTGTAAACTGCCCATTCTTCTTTCACATGTTGTGAGAATGAAGCCTTAAGGGATTAGAAATTGTGCAGGTACTTCAGCAATAAAAGCTATATAAGTATGTAGATAGATTAACATATGGAGTAAAAAAGACATCTGCTATGACAGTGATACGAGTTAAGAGCCAAAACCCGACAAGGTTTTTGTACTTATTAAAGTATTTCTATCATTATCTTAATGCAAGCCTACAGAAAACATCTGCTTACTGTTTGCATTTTATTCAGTCTGCATCATTCTCTGTTTTCTGAAGCAGCCACATGGTAGTGTTATTTTATTTACATATAGGTTATCCAGACTTTGCGTCTGGAAGTCTTATAGGTACAGCATAAGAGTTTGTTCATTATTATCTCAGACTGGTATGCAGTCTGCTCTACAATATGGTGTGGGTTTCTTGTTGTTTTTTTTTTTTTCTTCCCCATGGAAAGTGGAATCATCATTTTAAAAACTTAGTAATGTCATTTTACAGTGCTGTCCATACTTTTAAGGTACAGTAATAATCTCTTGTAAAGCTTTACTGCTAATCCTGACAAGTTAGCAGAATGCCACATTGTAACTATAAAATTCTGTTGGCAAGGATATCAATCAAGGTTTCTGCTAATCTCACTTGTGCTTATTTTGGAAAGGAGAAGCCTAGGGATTTACCCAGAATTGCCTACTTGTTGCCTCGTACTTCATCAGTGAAATCCTCTTTCTCCCGGAAAATAGAAATTTTAAGGGTTTTTTATGCATCATGAGGAGTACTGGAACGAGATGAAAATCTCAGGTACAGTATGTAGGTCTCACAGTTCAAGTAGATACTTCAGAGGTCCCACCCATGGACGTGTCTGAAACTGTGCCAAGCCATGGGTCTGACTACTGGTGCAAGGGAACACGTTTCTTTCTTCTCCTTGGTCTAAGACCGACACCTGAATTTGACTCCCACATACAAACTTGAGTTAAAAGTCCTTCCCTGCTCCTCTGCTCAGCAAACAGGTACCGTGGCAGTAGGAACTCTCTCACCACATCTGGACTTCAGATTCTGTGAGGACCCATCGATTAAGAAGTTTAAGATGTTGTTAAAAACATTGCATCAAGAAACTCTGTGAAGCTGTGATCTGTTCATGAATAGTCCATGGACCGGATAAAGCCCAGTTATCCATTGCAATTCATTTTCTGAACTCTATTAATCATAAACTTAATTTCGGTTTATAATTTAACAATCAGATTTGCTCTAGATTATTAGGGTTTGAAGGTCAAGCCAGATGTCATTTGAAAGTAGTTTTCTCTTGATTTGCAATCGGATTTCTAAATTGATCTGCAACCTTGCTGACATATAATGTTAAGGAACTACACATGGCTTGCATATAGAGAGATGCAAATACAGAGATTTTTACAATTTTGCTAGAATCAGTATTTTTCTTTAATTTTTTTAACTTTTAACATTTAACTTTGATGAGTCTTACACATGTGTACCTGTGGGGGAAATTAGATCTCTTTATTTTTAAATATCCCTAATCATGGAACATCTCTCACTTGAGAAACTGATAAAATAACAGAGGAATAAGTAAGCAACTAAACCAATGCAGGGCTGAGAAATGTGTTACCTGTATTTTCCTACTTCTGTGCCAACTGCTTGAGGTAGATAGCAGTGGGTCTCTGTCATCTGATGTCATTATAGTGAAGAAAGGTGTTTGAGTGAAGAAACCCAGTGCAAGATTAAAAACATTTAAGTACTCTGCCTACTTATAGAAATGCATTTAATAAATAGTTGCTTTAAAAAAAATAAAAATCAGTGTTATTAATGGATATGACAAGGATCAGTTATGAAATCATACAATCATTCAATGAGCTGTAAAAGGAACAGAGGTTATTGAGGAACGCTGTTATAATTCGAACTTACTGCATGTAATCACAATGTAGATGTGAATCCTCCAAGTCTATAAGTATATAAGGAATTATTGGCAAAGCTAATAATTGTTTCCTATAGTTCTTAAACTCTATTTTTCTACTTTTTTGAATTACTTAAAGTTGCAGAAGACGTATTAAAAAAACCCCCACCCTCTGCCAGCTGCACAAAGAGGTCAGAAATAGTATATAATTATTGTTGAGTTAATTGCTGGGTGCTAACATACATACAGACATACAGTATTCAACTCAGACATTATCACAATAGTGGACTATTAGGGCAAATTCAGTGACAGATAAAATGCAAATAGAATTTTTAAGCCTAGTACTCTACTGACTTTTTGATTTTTTAATAATCTTAGAAAAAATGTCATTTCTATCTTTAGCCTTACAGATGTATTTTTAAAGGGTGGCTAAATCAGAATAACAGTTGCAAATTCCTTTTGAAAGATTGTGCTCAAACTCAAAACTATTTATTGTAAAATTAAAGACCGTTTTCCTTCCAGTATTTCTGAAGGTATAAAATGAAAGGTAGATCCACAACAAATACACATTATATAAATAAAATTACCTGTACTGTAGATGTAACATATTTCTCAATATCAGCCTGATTTAGTCTCCATTTAATTTTATTAAATTAATCCACTTCCATTTTTTCATAAGTGTTTTTAGGCAAAGACAAATTCTTTTTTGTTCCGATGTTTGGATTTTTTTGTGAAACACAAAGGTGAGCTTAGAAAGCAGAAGTTTGCTTTAGAGAATGTGTTCTGCTGTTTAGTTCCTGAGTTCAAACTATCTTTCTGAAATACTAATTTTGGTAAAATATGTGATCCTTTAATAAAAATTGTCTTTTTATATTTTGGGGAAAGAAGATTAATTTCAGAATTATATATTTTCAGGATTATATAATTTCTTATGTTCAAATGTCTTAAAAGACATAGGAGCACATGTGACAAGATAACGTAATGAGAAGAAATCTATAGCAAGTCTGTGCACTTCATGAAGCTTAAGGATATGTTTCCTCTCAACGTAGCAATGGTATGAAATGTCGATAGTCTGACTCTACTTTTTATTTATGAAAGTTGTTACAGATGGTCAGGATGGTGGAAAATCATTCTCTCTGTGCATATTTGGATATGGGTTTCTGATGGTCTCGTGTTCTGAGGGAACAAGAATGTGGAGCCACAGCTTCAGGGTTTTGATGCAGGAGGAGCACTGGCCAGTTATACTTAAATTTAAAAGACATTACTGCTCTACAGGTATATTCCATTTTGGGGATTAATTGTGCATATTGGAGTTTTTTTAGATCTTTAAAAGTCAAAGAACTCACAGGCAGCTAAAATCACCCAAAGCTATTTCCACGGTGTGTTTATGTGTGTGTATATTAAGGTGTAAGAAATCCTTTTAATTTTCATTTGTAGAGAAGAAACAGAGAAGTCAGAAAAATAAAAGTTGAGGTTATATTTAAAAGTCAAAGATAGGTAACGACAGACTTTGCTTCCTCAGGACACATCTGTATGTGCATTTAAGCATGAGAACCTTAGCGGGACCTATTTAAGGAGCCCCTTGATCGCAAATGCAGACACAAACCCCCTCCCAACACTTGATTTTCCCTTTACAAATCAGAGGCAATACCTCTTAAAAGTCTTTTACAAACTTCTGGTTGTTTTTCAAAGTTTATGATTTATTTTTCACTCAATACCGTGGATGTGATTTATTGCCTGTTTCACAGAGGGAATGAGACTTAAATTGCTAAAGGCAGATGTGGGGAAAGCTGGGAGCAAGCATATGACGATTGATTTCAGGGATATAGGGAAGCTTTATGGGGGCCATATCTGATAAGGCTAACTCTACCTGGACAAGCAAAAATGCTTTTTTTCAATATGAGCTCAGATGGATGGACTTTGAATTGTTCAATTAGTCGTGAAAATGACACTGAGTTTTAAGCTGAAGGTTGTGGGATTGATCTAAATTTCATGGAAGTCATTGAGCGCATGCCATTTGCTTTCATAGATTTCATGTGGTTTTCAGGGCTGTCAGCCAGGACAATGATTTGGGGCTCCCGGCAGAGGGGGAAGGAAAGGCTGAAGAAACAGAATAAATAGGTGCAATTTGCCCAACCTCTCAGAGGAGGAGTAGGGCCTGCCTGTGCCTAAATCTGACATCAGATCACCTGTACAGCCATTCCCATTAAATGCTCACACAGGTATGACCTGGTGATTCTGACTGACCAGAAACTTTAGAAGCATTTCAGCTCAGCATTTTTGACTTTGTACTGCTGTTCATAATACAGCATAAAAGGGAGAGGCATGCTGGCATGGTACTGTAGGATCCAGTACCAAATTAGAACAACCTTTGCGTCCTGTTGCAGCCCTGCACGAAGGAGAGCTTGTACAGATGTCAGGATGCAGCTCACAGCGTAAAATCACTCTGATTCACCTTGATGAGTGTGCGATGAAAGGTCTGATGGTGTCAGCACCCATGTGTTTCTGTGGTTTTTGGTTGGTGGCTGCCAGGACTGGCATGTACTGCAGAAGAGACAGGCTTTGGGTCATAACCTTGGTATTGTAACTTTTAGAGGCCTCTGGTACTCAGGGATAGGTCTCTAGCGAAAGCTCACTTCTCAGATACAAGAATGCTGCTAGTCATTGGCACTGTATGTGTTAGGGCACTGCATCTCTCACTTTTAAGGTAGTTTCTTCCTTTTAGGAATATCTGTAGTGTGTTGTTCGAAGCCAGAGCAATCAAGTCTGCATTTTTTTTGGGAAAGAGCAGAATTATTAGCTGTTAAACATATAGGCGATGACCTTATTAAAATCAGCGTACCAGGAAAAGGTACTGAAGTGCACTGCATTTATTCACGTAATTTAGGTGCCTTAACAAAATATTTACATGTATGCAAATTCCCAGTTGTGTCGTGCAACCTCTGAGCAAGGCGTGTTTAGCATAGATTTGACACACTCTGCTGCATGTGTGCAAATGCACGCACGCTTGTTTGAACACCTGGGCCTTGGAGACCAACTTGTTCTGCTTCCTTGGGTGGTGGTCTGCTGCTGTGCCAGTTTGTCTTATGAAGCTGCTATACGTTACAGTACCATGATAAATTATAGCCCTCGCTGATTATCCACTGTCATCTGGCCCCTGGTCACCGGAGTGAAACCAATGAAAGATCACATTTCTTCCTACTGTGTTGCTATAATGCAACCTTACAATGCTGTAGGCAAAAACCTTATTATAAATTGTTTTATTCAGCCATGCTTATAATGCCACCTCTACTGAGCCTGCAGCACAGGACAGCCAGGTAGAGAGGAATAACCCAACTTTAATTTTGCTCCACGTATTCGACCTTCTAACAGCAACAACAGTGTTTTGCTCCTTGTTTTTTTTTTTTTGTCTAACGTGTTGATTTTGTACAATTTGTCTGAAAGCCACTTTCAGTCAAACGTTTATGTAGCTGTTTAGTAATGCTAATTGTTTAAAGGGAAAATCATTCTTACGTGCTGAATGAGAGTGGAAGACAGTTAACTATAATGACAAAAGCCATCATAAGAAGACGTTACGCTTTTGTAACAAAACCATGCTTGAAGTGTGGCCTCGGTTCAAAGTGGGATACTCTGACAATGGTGTGGAAGGGTGGAGTTGGGGATAAGCTTATCTCGGAAGGACTTACATATAAATTTTTTTCAATTCATGAATAATAAGTTATATTTTCTAACATGAAACAGAACAGACTGAGGCTAGGATTACAGCCTTGCTAAGTTCTTTTGCCTTGTGAATTGACACCATTAATAAAGATTTCTGCAGGTCAAATGATGCCCTCATTTATACCTATGCAACATCATTGTGTGTACCCTCTGGCCTTGTTTATAGTATAGCGGGGTTGCTCAGGATAAAAATTACTTTGGCCCTGGCATTGGAATGTAATTATCAAACAGTGCCCAACATGTGAGCTACATTTGAATGCAGTCTGGTTTGTTTTGCTAGTGTGGACTCTGCAGTGCTAATAGAAGGAAAAAGAAAAAAAAAAAATCATTGAATGAATGAATTCAGGATTGCCAGAGATGGCTGTGGCAGATGAGGTGTCTTGTGGTAGCTGTGTCTACGTTTCATCTATGAACATTTGATCCAGTTCTGCTGCCCGTCGCAGAAGCTCCCTGCCTGCCTGACTGACTGTCTCCCAACAAAAGCAAGACCGTACCCAACATACGTAGGTACTGTAGATTGTCAGACAGTTTGGGTTCGTCTCCTACTGTAACACATCTGGGAAGATGTAGCCTATGATTACTGAAATGTAAATATTTTACACCACCAGAACACTGTAAAAAAGGCTTGTTGACCTTATTTTTCAGAATAGATATAGGTATATTTCTCAATATCTGTATCTATAATAAAAATGGAAAAAGAAAGAATGAATGCAGAGCTTGAACATATCCTTAATCAGCAGTTGGTTTTGCACTGTTGTAAACAAAAATAGTTTGAAAACATAAATTGCAATTAAACCTAAATGCATTTTAAATGGAACAGCAGATATTTGCTTAGCAGGAGTTTGTGTGTGTTTGTCTCAGTATTTCAGACAAATGCTGATTATACAATACTTGCTGTCTCTGAAAGACACTCATTGATCCTTAGAGTTAGAGAAATCCTCTGTTTTGGCAGAAAATTTAACAAAGGATGGAAGCAGGTGGGTCACAGTTGCTATTTTCTGCCACATAGATGTTTGTTCTGAACTTGAATGTGGTGAGCAAACACCCCAACCAGGCCAGCCAAACCTTCTTCCTTAATTCGCAAATGGATTGCAAATCTGAGGCTCTGCAGAAAAATTACTCCAGTATTTAAAGCTGCAGGTGCATGAGCAGTGTGGCATTTTGGCACAGATTTGTACTGACACATTATACCCTTGTCTGGTAATTGTTGGTATTTTTGATTTGTATCTGGAATCCCAGCTGACAAATGAGATTCTTCACTTGAGCACCTCAGAAGTCAAAGGCAGAAGCGTAGAGTTACCGCTACATCTTTTGTCTTGAACGTGTCCTCAGGGAAACTTCAATACCGCGTAAAAGGAAAAACAAGCTAATATGTTTAATAACTGCAATTAGTCAGGGTTTCGTTGTTGCAAGTCACCTGAAACGTGATACCTTCAGCAACACTGGAGGCGTCCCAAACATAAAACCTACTGGATCAATATTTGTTCAGAGAAAGCAGACGTGTCTCTTGTCACCAGCAGTATTTCCTGAATGATGTCTGCTACATCTTGATCCCCCTTTCTTCCTGATTTGAAATTTCAGATCCTATCTAATTCCGTTTTCCAATAAAACTTGTCTTCTCCCAGCGTCTTTATTGTATGGAGATGCCAAATAGTCTATGATTTAGCTTGTCTTTTCCATGTTTAATTTCTGTAGATTACATCTGGATATACTTGATTGACTGATGTTAGTCGATTCTTCCTAATGGGGCTACTGGGCATTGCAGTGCCAAAGCGCTTCAAAAATGAGTTGGAAGCAGGAGGAGAGGAACAGCTCAGTACTTTGTGGCTTCAAAGTTGTGCATAGTAAAATTTAAAGTAAGTCTAAAATAATCCCAAAGAAGGCCAAAAAATGGGAAACACACAAAATGCTTTGAGGGGCTCAGATTTAAATATCTATTTTAAAATGAAATGTGAGCCTGACTTATTTTTTCCTGTGAGCGATAACCAAAATTTGTTTATTGACAAATCAAAGCCTTTAAGTCATGGTAGGCAGGTTATGATTCCCATATGAATGAAATGGTACTTTTCAGCTTTGCTATCTCCTCTTCATAGTTGTTAGAAATAGGCCCACAGAAAAAAAAAAAAGTTGTTTTGATATGATAGTTCAAGTATTTTCAAAGTATAACTATTGCTCTACTTAGACTTTGTGAAAAATATATCCTGGTAACTTCTTTACCTGCAAGTTGCTTTGCCCTCAATTATTCTATTTTCTTTTTTCCCTTCCTGTTGGATAGGTAGTGTGTGCCAATTTTTCCAGATAATTTCATAGTTGTGTTTTGGATAAATGTTCTATTTCTGGATAGGAAATAGAACAAAAGAGGATACAGTAAGCAAATATATTAGCATTTTTCCATACTAGAAAAGAGGTAAATAAGGCCAGAATTACTTGCTTTTTTCCCCCCTTTCTCTCATGTCAGACAACACAGGAATATATTTTCACTCTGTAGTAGAAAACACAGTGAAATGTCTCATTAATGTTTTTACCTCCTCTTGTGATTTATGACTTCATATAGTATTTTTCTTACCAAAGCTGCTTCTTGGGAAACAACACATGTATGTTGTTTAACAATTCCTGTTATTGTTAAATGCACAATATTTATTACATATTGTTACATATAATTATATATATTTTAATATATTACTGTTTAAGTGTATGTATAGTTTACGTTACATGTAGACAGCAATAAAATTATTAGATAGATGCTGTTTAGAAATTACATTTCAAAGTAACAGTATAGCATATTATCAGTGCTGAAAGAATTTAGAATCTTTGTGTGTAATAAGTGGATAAGATTGTTCAAGTTAAATTATTTTATTAAAAATATTGAAAAAAATGAAAAGGTGGGTTTCTCACATAGTTTACCAAATATTTAAGCAATTCATGGTTGCCTACGAACTCCATCAAGGAAATGTATACTTCCTGAACTGAAACAATGTGTGATTAAACACTGTAATATTTGGTAAATTCAAAGTGAATTATTATTCTTATTATACTTAAATGTAATCCCCAGATAAATCCTGATTGATGAGTACAAAATAATATGAAATAACTTTCGTGCACTTCTTCATTCTACATAGTATAATCTGCAGAGTATCAGAAAGACCTCAGACCTCTAAGCATAAACAAGAAAAAAACCTCAGTGTAGAAAGTTGGGTCTTGGACTTACTGTCCTTGTTTTGTTAGTGTGTTTCTTCTACTGCACTAAAACTGGTATATTGCTATACATCAAGCTTTCATGTTGTCTTATACAAAAAACAGAGCTACTAATTAGTTATGATGAAATGAGACACCCTTTTGTGGGTCTCTATTACCAGTGGAAGCCAAAATGAACATCGTATTTGGGGATTGGCATGCAATGATTGTCAGAACTTCATCTTATTTGGTTGTATTTGTGAAGAGGAAATATCAATGGTTTTTCAGAATACCTGTAATGGAAGTGCAGATTGCACACTGGGCAAGCACTGGTTTCTTAATCTTTGGAAATCACATGAACTGGAAGGAATTTCAAATAGATTTTTGATTTAAGAAGGCTATGTATTTATTTGGCAATATATTGTACTGAAAGTATCCAAAAATATAATTCACATTGGTGTCTGCGGCTAACAGAAATCCCCAGGAGGTTTCCACAGATATTTAGAATGCCCTAAGCTGAAAGTATTTAAAATCAAAACAATTTTCATGCCTAAAAAGAACTGAATTAATTATGGCTTACGGCAACTTGGGCCTCTGTACAGGGTGAGGTAGACAGTGGAAAAATATTCTTCATGCCTACAGTGCAGGATGTGATATTCCCATCTTGTAGTGTTTAGTGCTGATGATATTCCTTTTGCAAAGTTCATTTAGTCATGGGCATTTTCATGCTGCCAAATGCTGGCTGTATGGCATGTTTGGGAGAATAGAAAAGGAGAGAGGTAGGACAAAATAAAATATTTGTAACTTCTTGGGGGAGGGGGTGGGCATTTCAGCTTCTGTTCCATTCCTTCTCATCTTAATCATGACTCTCTAAACAGTCATTTCTAACTTTTTGTGCAATCTCTTTAATTTTTGATTTTGATTGTCCAGTGTTCTGAAACAGGAAGAGTGAAGGCTCTGATTCTTCCTGAGCTTCTCCAAATGTTAAGACAATGCTACAATTAAAAAGTGAAAGGAAATACAAGCATGAAAAATGCCTGTACTGCTGAATGCTGGGTTTGATCCAAGTGTTGCTTCTTGCAATTACTGAAGGATCTTGTGAAAGTCCGTAACCTTCACCATAGCGAAATGGGATCTGGATGGCAAATACAAAGGGCCAGAGAGCATGTCAGCAAGTAAGCAGTTGAGGCTTCTGTCTATCCTTCCTGTAGTCTGCGAGCAGCAGACCTCTCCAAGATATCGCCCTTAAAAGAGCGTGTTGCTCAGGGGCTCTGATATTTAAGCTTCCGTGAAGTTATTGTTGCTATTTATTCAAGCTTGAGGGTTTTAACCAAGTACTTATACCAGTAGTCCGTTGTGCCAGATAGCGATTAGTAAAAAGAAGGAAAATATGGAAAGGAAGGGTGACCAAATAACTGGATACAACAACTGCAGATTAATTAACTTGGACATATTTTTTCTGAGTATCTCACTGGTGGTTTGTTATTTAGGTTGCTGATGTATGCTTCCACTGAGTAAACATCTTAAAATTCTGTTAATTAAAAAGAACCTCTGTATCCATTAATGTTGTACGCATTTATAAACATAACTCAGCTTAATGGTACCTGCTGCTCTTTGGCTTCATGAGCAGAATCAGGGAAAGAATTGATAATTCATCTGGTAACTGATGAATTCAACTTGAATGATAACTGATAATTCATCTTGAATATTGCAGGCTTTTCTTTTGACTTCATCTCATAAACACTACATTAGAACTGGATATACTTAAGCAAGGACATTTGCGAGTATGGAACATCTTTGGTCTGAGAACAGACTCAGGTAGGACTTTTCTTATTGGAATAAGTTGTATGAAGGGACAGGTATTTTGGAAAACCACGATATGAGGAAAGATGAACAGGAATATCTTTTTTCATGATGGAAAACCAAAATTGCCTCAATAAAATTATCAAGTATGCTTTTCAAAGAAACAAGAGGAAGTATGTTTTTCAGGCGGCAAGTAATTAAATCTGTGGAACTCATTACCAGGGACTATGGGGGTGGAGAAAAGCATAAATGAATCAAAAAAGAAACTAGACAAAGTCAAGAAGTATAGGTCCGTCACTCTCTAATCAAACTTGATAGATGTTATAGAGTCTCTAGTTAAGAAGTCTCAAAGCAGAGGCTGGCAGGCTGGGCAAATGGTAAGCTCCACTAATGCTTTCTTACCATTTTTGCTTTTCACATAAATGTCCGAGGTTGACCACTACTGAAGATGTGATGCTAGACAAGATAGGCATTTGGTCTGTCTTAATATATGAGTTGGTCTGTGCTTAGAAAGTATTAAATAGTCTCATACTCATGAGACTGTGTAAGCTGTTGTGAAGGACCTTGGAGGGTGTAAGAGATCCCGGCAATGACTGGTTGGATGTCAGGGACGTTTAGCTGTAATGGGATCGGTTTGCCTCTTGCAGCTCTCATAGGAGTTTTTCCTGTAATATTAACAGACATAAAGGTAGAAGAGACTGCTTACTTTTCTCGCTGTTTCCAGTATTGCACATTCAAAGCATGAAATAGAATTGCAAATCAGTTCTTTTACATCTCTAAAACATGATATTGACTTAAAAATCATGATACTTGAAGGAAAAATAAATGTTGGGTTTCTTTTATTTGTCTTTCTGATGTTTCAACCTATAAAGTTTGTATAATCTTTCTTGAAACTATATCTTTTCTCTGGAGGCATTTCAACTCTGGAAAATTGAAATTCTTATGAACCTAGAAACGAGGACATTAAAAAACCCACTAAATTTCATAAGAAGTGACAACACTTTTTCTGTGTTTCCCTGAAGGTCTTCTCGCTCACTCTTAATATATACAAAGTGGATTTAATAACTTACCTTTTGCAAAATAACCCAGAAAACCATCAGCAGAGTGGAAGTCTGGGCTCTTTAGGCATTAGACTGAACCAAACACGCCTATGACCAGCAGCCGTGATGGTTTCCCTTTTGCTCCTGTATCGGGTGGTCCTTCTCTTCTCCTGCCACATCACTTGAGCTGCTGCTCAGGCGTTGCTGAAGCTGCTGGAGGCACATGTCAGAGCTGGCAGAAAGCTGACAGAAACTCATAATACCTTCCAATAGCCACTGCTTTCATTAGTGCTAAAAATACAAGGTGTCCAGGCTGAAGAAGTTGAATTCTTCTGCAGTAGAAGAGGAACCAAGGAGGTATTTTTAAGGATGCCTGCCACCATTATAAACAGGTTGCCCCACAGCAGCTGGCTTCCACATGGGTAGGGGTAGAAACAGGGTGGCAAACTTTCAGGGGATTATAAAATTTGAAAGCAAGACAGAGATTGAAGAAAGGATGCGGGAGGCAGAAGTGACATGAGGCTGCAGAGATGGCCAAGAGAATGATGCCGTCAGGATTTCTGAATTATGAGTGATATTGTCACACATGTTTTGGACATTGGAGGTGTATGCTTTCTAATTCAAAACTCTTAAGTTAGTAAATTTGCACAGTGGTAACTCAGGGTGGTGGTGGTTGTTGTTTTAGCTTAAGGTCATTTTGTTATCTGGACATAAAAAGTTTGAAACCTAGCCATGTGAACTCGTAATTTTTTTGATGCTTCAGCATGGCAGTATGGTGCTAGTTTCAGAGGAGTGTTACAGAAGCAATCAAAATGAACACAAGTGTCTGCTCATTTCAGTAACATTTGGGAGAGAAATAGAAGAAATGGTGTTTTAATTATTAGCAATGAGACTGGTGATTAAGAATGGCTTGATGGAGAAATTTAACATAAGAAGCTGCAGCTTAGTGACTCTACATGATAGATGCTGACCTAATTTTTGGCAACCAAGAGCCATAAACATCAGCCTTGATGTATCGGACTCAGCATCTGGTAAGATGTCTTAGAACTTTTAAAAATTAATGCACAGAGGGATAAAAAACTACTGTACATCAGCATGCATTTGTTTTCCGTCTAAATGCAAATGTTACATCCTCTAACCAGCCCATAAATATATTTTAGAACTTAAAAAAAAAAAAAAGATCTTTCATAGTTCCTGTAGTGGCGGCAGCGGCGTCCCAATATTTCCTTGTTTGTGATGTTACGTGCTGTTTGTTTAAAAAACATCCCTGTACGTATATTAGATGTTCATTATTGTCTCTACCAGTCAAAATATCATTCTTTATTCAGACGAATAAGCAAAGCTTCAGATTTATTAATATCATCTTTTTAATGTTGCACTGAAAAGGGCATCATGTCCCTGGTTGAAAACGTGATAACTTCAGGGAATTTGTGTCCATTGTTGCTTTGTCATTCTAAGGACATTGATTTTTTTATTTATATAAATCTACAGAACAAAGTTTGTGGCTCATTGATTTGAGTACTGAATGCTTATGTGGAAATAACAAAATGCCAAACTGTAGATGAATTTAAGCTACTGGGCATACTTAAGTAAGTACTGGGCACCTCAAGAGTGTTTGAGCAGTCTGAATGTCGTGAATCTTTCTGTGAACACCCTTTGTATCAAAAAAAAAAATCCAAAATTTTGCACAAAGTCTTGTGTTTACTGATCCAGCTTCAGCTTTCTTAAATACGGACATCCGGAGACGTAGGTAACAGTATTATTTCTGTGGCAGTATCAGCAACTATTAAATGAAAAATTGTGACTGCAATCTATTAGTTTGAAAATATCCGTACTTTTGAACGTCCACTTTCTCTTT
>NW_009193509.1:19823-26092 GCF_000690835.1 Fulmarus glacialis | reverse complement strand
CTCTCTCCAGCCCCTATTCCCGCCCCCCGGGTTTAAGAGAACTTGAGGATAGACAGTGTGAAAATATAAAATGCATGGCTGCTCTGTGCACTGAAAAGATTACTGCTACTGCTAAGGATTTGTTCTTCCTGTTTGCTACTTTAAAAAAAAAAAAAAAAAACCCAAACACCAAACATGAAAGCATGCAGGATTTTTTCCTATACAATAATTATTTCAGAAATGCTGTAAGTAATTAGTGTGTCGAAGCTTGCATTTTAGTTTAAAGTATGAACTAAAGCCTTAATAAAATGCAGTCAAAAGTCCTGAGCAGTTGCACACTGTAAAGCAGGAAATCTCCTCCACACAATAGAGATTAAATGCTCCCTGTGCATACTGTATTCTGCTCAGCCCTCTGCATTCAGAGCTGGGACCGTGGCAGTCGTTATCTCTAGCAGGTTCCTTGGTGATTTTCAAGCACTGCACTACCTACCCAAGTGGCAGTGACACCAGCTTTCACTGAAGCCTTATTACTCTTAAAAGAGCAATTTGGTTGGTTGCACGGCTATTAGGATCAGACAGTCAGGCTTAAAGCTGTCAGTACAACTGCTTCTCATCTTTTTTCACAATCCTGACATCTTTTCTTTTTTCTGCTGGACACAAGCATTACTGTTTTTATCATTTTCAATCAAGCTCACGCTGCAAGCTGAGGAATATATTCCCACAGAAACCAAAGTGAGGAGCAGAAATTATTTTATAGCTACTGTAGTAGCAGCGGTGCTGGCTGCATGTTGTGTGGGAGAAACCGGATCAGTGAGAAATGTGGCTTTCCTCAGGGCTACATCATTGAGATATTACTTCAACATCTAAGGAGAGCAAAGCTACTCCTTGCGCTGATTTTTCAATGATTAATCACTCCTCCTTAAGCAAACAGAAAGTGGTGGAGAAGATGTAAGAAAATTTTTTTTTTTTTTGGAAAATAACTTGTGGAAATGTTATCATCAGTGAAACGGGGGAAAATCACTATGCTCGAACTTCTTTTCATTTTGATGTTGCTTTTCTCTGGACCAACCCTGAGCAAGCTTAGCAGGACCAAAGGCAAACACTGGAAGGGGGGTAAGTGGAAAGAAAAGTTTTGAATGGATGTTTGGGTAAGATTCAAAAAAGCTGTATTGAAGGTGATCTAAGGAGAACACCTATGCTGTTTTGAGTGACTCAGATTTCAGGTTGCCATGGGGGCTTGCAATAGGATGATGAAAAGGGAACATGGAGTTTAATTTGTTTTCTTGTTAGTTTGCTTGACTGACTCGTAAGGCATATATTCCTTGCAGGATTTTACTTTGCATTGTATCATTAGCAGAATAACATTTAAGGCCTTTATACAAATAAATGTATGCCATTTAGAAACCGGTGTTTTTTTGGACTGTGAGAATTGGGATTGTTCTTTTCATTATGGAGACTCTGGGACAGATGCTTGTGGCTTTACTGCAAGAGATGTTATCCCCATCATAGGGGGTTATAGTGTTGGAAAAGAAGAGGAAGGAAGAAGAGAGAAAGCAAGCAAGCAGCCTATTTTGAGTGCAGAATTGTTAGTGTATGTGGTAAAAATGACTAGACAGACATTTTTTTAGAGTACATGAATGTTGTGAAATGCACTGCCAGCAGCACTAATTGGCTGACAGGCTATGTCAGTGTTGATGTGTTAATAAAGATAAATTGCATTAACTTTATCGAAAAAAATGCTGTGCTGAGAAAACACTTATGATTTTTGAAGGCAGCAATCCATTTTCCTCTTCTGTTAAAAACTGCTGAGAAGATTTACCCTATCTGTGCTGTGAACAGTTCACTAAATGTGCCTTTTCATAAAGTTCACTTTGTTTTGCTTCCTTGCATGACATTTGTTTATGGAAAACACGGGTTATCGAGGTCTCATAATCAAATAGCTCAGTGACCATAAATGGTATCTCATAAATATTTGGACTGAGGGACTGTGGATTGTAGATAGCTTGATATTTTCTCCCTGGTTGTTTCTTGATATTACTGATTGGAGACACCCCAGGATTTTTTTTCTTTCTTTTTTTTTTTTTTCTTCCTTACAAGTGTTGCCACAGCATGGTGTGTTTATCACAGCTTTAATAGCACTTTCAGTTTTCCTCTGCTGTCAGTATTGTGATCTGAGGTTAAAGAGTAGCATCAACATTAAAAAGAAGTTTTAATAATTTATCACAACATCTCAGCAGGAGACTTCTCCCTCCCCCCGCTATATTTCCTTTTGTTGCATTTAAAGATATCACAAATCTTCCACCTACTGTACCTTCAAGGGAAAAGTTGCAGCACACACTTAACCTGGACTGTTAATGCAGCACAGTATATCTGAAAATTATTTCCTGGTCCTGTAAATCACATTATTGCAAGTATCTCACACTGCTGCTGCTGAGTATCCTTGTTGCAAATTACAAGCTGTTATTTACTCTGGGCAGCACGACCTCTTCTCAGAGGCATGTGAGTTAGGAATATATGTCACTGTCAAGTTCCTGGGATTTAAAAAATGCTGTTAACTTTTTTACCTTTCTCCCATTTTCAATTAAATCTGGTAAATGAGGGGTGTATTGCTTTAGTCTCTTACCTACTCTCTGTCAGAGGCAAAGAGCTCTGCTGAAGAATTTTTATCATGGGTAGAAAATAATCCCTGAATCTGACTGTAGAAAATAATACCTTAATATAGGGTTTTGCTTTTCTTAGAAGTGTTCTTTGCAGCTGAAACAAAATGTAAGGAAGGTACCTGTTTCAAGGAGATTAAGAAGCAATTTGTCTTGTTTAGTCACAGCTCTTGAATCAGCCAAAAACTAGGCATACCTGCTGTACAGTAGTTTTTTTTATACATAGATGTTGTTGTGAGAGTTGTGTGACTTGAAAATGATGCATGCTTTCCAGTGAAAGTTTCAAGTTCAGGATCGGTCAGGATCTATGTGTTGTAGTGTCACGTAGTCTGAGCGCTTCTGACCTCCAAAACGTATTATGTGCACCTCCCTTTCCATTAAACATTAAGGATCAGCTTTTGCTTATGTAACAATGATGTGAGTTCTTTTTGTTGGTGCGCACGTGGAATTCATGGTGTCACTTGGTGAAATTTCGGTCTGCAAACTTCTCCATTGGAGCACACTGGAAAGCCCATCCCAAAATGGAAACAGAGATTATTTCTTTTTAAGAGGTTCAGGAGAGCCAGACAGCTGCATACCAACTTCCAGCTATATTGTTCAGAGGGGAAAGGTGATGCTGGATGCATGCATCTGGAAGTGCATTGTATGAATCATAGCATAGCTATACCGAAGCCAGTTTCCATGGTGGACAGCAATAGCTGATTTGGATCATCCTCTAAAAGTTTTTCTGTACTGCATTTTGTTTGAAGAGTGCTGCGAAGTATAGGCATCTTTGGAAAGTGCTCGTCTTCTGTGTCTGCATAGGCCCTGATCATGATCAGTCCAAGTGCAAGCTAGTGAATCTGGAAATTCCTCTGGTATAATTAAAAAAAACTTCATTGCTGAAGTTACAAGCTCTGAGAAGACGCTTTCTGTGGTTTTGCTGTGTAGTTCCCCATATTATTTATGAGAAAAAAACCTCTATTCACCTTTATTTTTCTCCTTGGAATTTCCTGTAAAAAAATGGCCACCCACATACTAAAATAAATGGAATTATGGGTAGAAATCATCTCCTGATTTAGTTGCAATGTCAGGTGTCAGAGAGTGAAATGAGTCCCATACGTGGGCCTGGAGAAATGTAAAGATACCATTTTCTTTTCTAGCTGTTTTTAAGTCTGCACTCCAGAAAACCTTTCAGAATAATTCATTGGAATGCAGTCTCTAAATGTGCCTTAAACCGGGATTTATAAACTAATGATCAAGATAAACTGGAGTCTAAAAGCAGAACCTGAAAGTACAAATCAACCGGATTTTCTTTTCCCCTTTGAGCCAAAATAACACACCACGGTTCAAATTTATAAGAAGGATTTATAGTATGGAGAACAAAAAACTGGGAAAAGAAGATTAAGTACTCTTTTGAGTTTACCTTAAATCGGAAAGCAGATTTCAAGCATTGCTAATGCCTATCCCCTCCAGAATTTGTTTCCGCGGTGTTTTCACTCTGCCACATATCATGGGGGAGGAGGGAATTAAGTTTTGAGTGTATCCATCCATGTGTGCATGGATGTGCTTTCTATCTGTCCAGTGGCATCTGGGAGAATTTGGAGACTGGGAAGTAAGCTGTCCTTTTGTGTCGTGCTTGGGAACCTTCCCAACACTTCACTCACGCTAATAGCATAGTAATAGTAATTCCTGGCCAAGGAAAACTGGGGCAGTGATTCCCATTCACAGACCTCCTGGCAGTATCAGATGATCCCTGGGCCTGTGCGTAGTGTGTCACACAGGCCAATGTGAGTGGGAGCAGGGAACACGGTTGTCCGGGCGGCTGCTGAAGGGCCCGTTGCTGCTGGGCCCTCAGCCTTGTTGCGGAGCTGACAAGGGCAAGCCAGCGCCCGTACGCAGAAAATGCCGTGTGTAGTGGCTGGGTGTTACCTCAGCTGGCAAACAGCAAAATGCCCTCCCGGGCCTTCACGCACCTTTGAAGAGCCTGACCCTGTACCTGGTGGCCTCTCTAACAGGACCTGGTCCACCTGATGGGCCAGCACCCACCTCAGCCGAAAGGCTGCAGGCTGAGCCGCTGAGGGGTGGTCCTCGGGGATGAGGCGGGAGTTGGTGGGGAGCACAGAGGGACTCTGCTCATGCCCCAGGGTGCCCCGGCGTAAGGGTAATACGCCAACAGTGCTGGTAGCACCTCCCGAGGGAAGAAAAGGCCTCCAGAGTTGGGGGAGAGGAGTCGGAGAGGAAAAGACTTCAGAGGGAAGGGAGCAGAGCTGGGGTTGGGAAATGCAAATTAAGTACGCCTTTTCTGCAAAGGGCTGTTCGCTCATGTCTCCCTTGTGCTTCACCGGAAGAATTTCCATTTTCAGAACTAAAAGTGATTGGACTTACTTATGATCAAATTGGAGAAGTAAAAATAAAATGCAACCACAGTGCAACACCCCACAGAACTAGATGAGGGTGGTGCCTGTCCTTTCTGTCTACATGGAAGTGAAGCAATAATCTCTTTAATGACTAAATCAAAGTTTATTATGCAAGTGATCCAGCCTTATATTTCAGTTCCAATTTCAGCTCTATGGCAGTTTAATAATTTTTATGGCAAAAGGTACCAGCATGAGAAATCTTAAGTGTCACTGGCTAGGTATTACTGGTAAGGGTGATACAAAGCTGTGTGTGTGAGATTCAGTCTCTCTACAGATTGATCAGCACGTGTATTATTTAGGATACATGTAATCCACCAACACTAGTTTGGATGTTTTTAAAAGCATAATTCAAAGATTAGCTCAGAAGAGAAAATTTCTATAAACTTCCTTCCATACAGAAAGCAGCTACCCCTCAGACCTTCTAAATTTGGAGGTAAAATATTAGATTATTAGAGTAATAGCTAGAATATTAGAGTTGGAGGTATGTTACTGGACTTCTGCTAGGTGCCTGGTAGCTCTGGACACCCAGACATCTCAGGTACATGGACATCAGCATGCAGAACAACTTTGCTGTGCATACACACTGATTTTGATGAAAATAGGGCCTTGCGATTTTCTGCGTTTGTAGTGAAGAGTCTCTGCATGGTCACAAAGTCCCACACATCAAGAGCACCATGAATTGTTATAGACGTTTAGATGTCTTCTTGGCAGTCACTCCACAATATTATTCACTTCCCCCGTGGGGAAACTCGCAAAGATTTTTTTTTCACCAGGAGGAACTTGTTTTCATTTGCCTCACAGCTGCGGGGTGGTGAGGATAAAGGGATGGAGGCTAAGACCTTTGAAGAAGGGAAAGTAGAGAGGAGGCATTTACGTGGACCCAGGTAGCCTGGGCTTCAGTGCGAGTTATTGTGAGGCACGAGAGGTCTGGTCGGAGGTGATGAGGTGGAGCTTTTGATGTGGTGGTTGAGTTGCAACACTTGGAAAGCACAATCAGTTGTGCCAGTATGATTCACTGTGTAGTTTATGTGATTTTGGGGGTAACATTTTATATAGTTTGCCATTTATCTAATTTAAGTAATTTATCTTATGGAATTTCAAGGATAAACTGCATGAATTCTTTTTGAATAGATTATCATGCTGTATGATTAACAGTATTTCTTAAATTGTGAGACATTAAATAGCTGCTACTCACTTGTACACTGGAAAAGCTTATGAAATGTTGACCAAAACT
>NW_009193509.1:0-19796 GCF_000690835.1 Fulmarus glacialis | reverse complement strand
ATTTCACAGAAGCAATCTGATTTTGAGTAGTAAAAAATTCACAATTTTTTGTAACTTCAGACGAAGCTTAATATATTTGAGGAGGTGGTTTGTGCATAGATAAGGATCTAAAAACCTAATTTTAGAAACTGAGGACTGTAAGTGTGGATCTGCAGTTTTAGTTTGACTGCAAGTATAGAAAGTGTGTGACTACACACAGTATGTGACTTGATGTACTGAAGATGTTCTAATAGTTTTGCTTTGAATATGCTTAAAAGGGGAAAAGAGTATTTATTTGGATACTGAGTGACTGTGAAATTAACTGGTTTTTTTCAGTTTTCTGTTTTCTTTAAAGTCTAGATTTAGCCACTATCCCACGATAACAAGCAAATTTTTGCACCTTCTTTTACACCACCTTCTTCAGAGTGAAATCTGAATTCAAAAGGACTCTGCTGATGTGTGAAGCTTCCCTTACATGTTTTGTTGGAGCATATGGCCTTTGCTTATCTATTTTTCATCTCTTTGAAGACATTTGAAATACTGTATAGAAGTCTGGTAACTCACACAGGTGGAGATGACAAAGACGAGAGCAATGGAAAACCAAGTTTGTGAGAGTTTTCTTCCCAGCTGGAAGGGAGGGAAAATGATGGGGCTATTCCAGTCACAAGGGAGCAAATGTGGGGAAGATGTAACATCTACTTAAGAACAGACCAGTATTGGCACAAACCCAAAAAGTAACGAATAAGTGTAGGCTGGAAGCTAGAAGAGTGTTTCCAACCATCATTGAGAAGGGGCTGCTATCCTTTGGCAGATGAAGTCAGCCTGGGCCAGGTTTCCACAGTCTCCTTCAACCTCTGCCAGTCCTGGCTGCAGGGTCTCCCTCCACCTCCTCCACCGGTGCTAGCGCTTGTGCACATCTGCTGGCACCCCTACTCAGGGAGCTGATCCAGCTAGTAATTAGCCATATAAAAGAAAGGATAGCATTCATCTAGCTGATGGGATCCCTTCATTTGCAAACTCTCAGGTCAGGGGGGAACGTAGTACGCAAAAAGACTATGGCCGCAAGGGAAGAGAAGAGATTGTGATCGTGGCTCGATTTAAGCTAGTTTAAGCTGATACATAAAGTCAGCCTGCAGCTCTGGATTATCCAGAAGAAAAAGAAAAAAAAAAAAAAAGAAAAAAAAAAGATTTAATAAGGTGATGCCTTCCTTTGAATCCTATGTCCACATCCTGTTCTTGGAGCCTTGCTTGAAATGTTTGCTATCATATTAAAAAGTATGTTGATCAAATAGTTATAAAACAGAAAGAATATTTAAATACTCTTCACCCCCACACACATACACATCCCTCTCCTTTGGTTATTTGCATTTTTTTTTTTCGTAAAACAGATTTTGGAACCACCATAAAGCATCATTGACATTAGAAAACTAGCAAGCACAAGCAAACCTCTTACTTTGGGTCCACAAATAAAATGAACACTTGTAAATTGCCTATTAGGTGTTGAAAGAGCGCACAACAGATTTCCCCTTCAAAATGATCAACAGGCTTAAACACATATCAGTGTGTCTGAGAAAAAGTTGTTTTGGCCTTCCCTTTCTAGCAGTTTTGAAAGACAATGATGTTCATCAGTTAAACACTATTGATTTTTTTACTTCAAAGCATGATCTAAAAAGTACTTAGAGTACATTACTTCTTTCAAGAGCCATTACTAAATACCTCATGAAAACTTTTGTTTAGTACATTCAATATCGGGGGGAGGGATATGTGATGTTTTTACAGATGATTTCGTTTTGGTATAAATGATACTCGAATTGCCAACAATGGAAAGCTTTTGATGTTTTAGAGCTGCTGTTCAATAATGACAGCACCTCCAATAGAAATGACTTTTTCAGTCATTTATATCTGAATCATAAAATCTTGTTCTCGGCTAAATTGTGTCATGTTAGCTCTCATTCTAGCACTGATTTCGTCCTACTAGTTTTTAAACTTCATCTTCTTATGCTAGCTGAATAGTAAAACAAATTCATGGTTGCGTGTGTGTATTGCACAGAGAAGTGAACTGCAGTAATTCAGAATCATCACAAAGTTTTTCTCTTTTCTAAGGCTTTCCCTCAGAGCTGGTGTTTTTCATTACTGTGTTTCCTTGCATAAGGAAACTTAAATAAAGTAATGGAAAAAACAAGAAAGAAGCAAAATCCAGTTTCCAGAGATGCTGATCACTCAGCAGAAGCTGCCAGAGAATAAGGATTCTCAGCCTTCACAAAAATCAAGGTTTTGATATGACTAAGTGTATAGCTCCTCTTTCCTCCGGGCTCCTGTGTCCTCTAAATACCAACTGCCTTTGCAGCCTCCCTGTTTCCTTTTAAGCATGGGTGTGCGTGT
Source organism: Fulmarus glacialis (assembly GCF_000690835.1). Classification (NCBI taxonomy): domain Eukaryota; kingdom Metazoa; phylum Chordata; class Aves; order Procellariiformes; family Procellariidae; genus Fulmarus; species Fulmarus glacialis. The sequence goes on along the minus strand of NW_009193509.1, from coordinate 17,435 downwards.
GGTTTCTGTGCTCACGTAATTTGTGATGAGACTTCACCGGTACAATATCCTGCTGCAGTTCCAAGCACAGGCATGGCTACAGTGGTGCAAAGGAGCAGCAAAGTCTTATTCTTCACTGTCTTTCCCATGAAGGATGCTGGATAAGGACAGATGACAGTGCTCACATTAACGTTACACATTGCTTTAGTTAATGATTAACTTTCCACCAGCTGGATTTTGTGTGTTCTTTAAAAGTGTATTTGGTCGTTTTTGAAAGTTTAGAGAGAGAGAATCACACTGCCCAAGATGGCTGCCTCTGGCTTGGTAATTTAACCTAGCTATAGATCCATTGTACTGACAGTGGAAAAACAGACAAAAGGGATCCTTAGCTCTGTAAATAGGAGTAAAGGAGCGAATGGTTTGCTCCCTGCATATACTGCCTTATTGAGAGAAGAAATGGAAGTGTGTGTAATATTTGACATAGAAAAATTGGAGGAAATGAGAAAAAGCCATAAAATTATTCTGAAAACTAGAGAAAATGTTTTTGAGAGAGGTTGAAGGAATTTAGGCTGTTCAATTATGGAAAATTTGAGAGACAGCTTTCATGCAATTTAAGCGTGTCACTAATTTCTTCTCCCGTGAAGGTAAAGGGTCCTTAAAACTATTAGAGGAAGGTATTGCAGGAATGGATGCGTGAAAGCCTATGTCAGACACATCCAAATAAAGACAATAAACAAGTTTTAGGTTGAGTATTTTAAAAAACATCCTTCAATTACATTTTTAAATCTTACTGACGTGTTGGAAATTTGCATTCCATTGTCATACTTAGTGTAATTAGTGCTTACTTTGAGAAACCACAGATACTTTTCTGAATTTCTTTTATATCCTGAAAAGATGCAGGGAGAGCCTGTTCTTCACTCATTACATTCAGCATTCCTTCTGGAAAGCAGTTGGGATACCAAATCTGCTGCTCCTGGTTTGAAAATTAGCATACTGTACAGAATATAACCCTTGGGGAATGCCCCTGGTTAAGTGTCTTCTGCAAATATAAGATTGTGTCTTATTTCTTGCACTTGCTTGAGAAGAACTGCTGTGTTGTGCTATATATTTGGGGTGTGCCTGATAGTGGTAACTGGAACGTATCCAGCATCTTTCTTGTACTTGTAATAGGCAGGAGTAATTCCACTGAAATGTATGGAATTATGCCACTTTAAATGAGAGGAGGATCTACTTTTGAATCTTAGCTGGAATATGATCTATCTGATAATCAATCATGGCAGTTCTCACCAGGTAATGCTTGTCTAATAACAGATCTAGGCAGCTGGGGAAATACTGATCTGAAGATGAGAGCATGGAAAAGTCCTGAGGCTGATGAAGACAGAAGAAAAATTGTGACACTGATGCAGTTCCCACTGCTGTAGACTATTTCCCGCTAGTTAAGGTGGTTTTGTACTGCTAGTGATTCTGGTAAAGCTTGAGAATTTTTCTACGGTCCTTATTTGCTATCCATCGTCTGCAACGGGTCTAAATGAGCTATTGTTATCTATCCATTTGATTATCCATGGACTTAATATGGGTTCATACACTAGGAGAGAACATGTTTTAATGAATTACTGTCTACTCTGGTGTGAAGAATCACTTAATTCAATAGTTTTCAATTTATGTGTAAAGTCATTTCAAAGATATCATAAAACTTAGATTAGTAATACATGTTTAATAAAAGAACAAATGCATACTTAAAATAATTTAAGGTTACAGAGCATGGTGAAGGGTAAAGAGTTCATAAAAAATCTAGACAACAGTCAGTTTTCACATTTTCAATTTTTATTTTCTCCACTGCTAGACTCTTTTGGCTTCTGCTTTTAAAAAGCGACAGTCTTGAAATTTGAGTAATGTTCTTGCCGTTGGTAGTCACTGTGGAAAAAAATGAAGAATGACTCTGTGCTTTGCAGAAATTTTATTTCCTTTTTTTTAAGTTGGAAACTTCTTCAACTTTTGAATGTTGAAGAGTAGCAGAAGGGAAATAGGAGGAGAAATAAAGAAATCAACCTTGCTTAATTAATTCCTTCATGCTGTTGAATTGTCTGTTTTGAAGGAAAAATATCTTTTAAAGAAGAGGGTTGTGGGAGCTGAAGAATGGAGTTGCAGTAGAGTTACTAAGGTAACTTCTCTAAAGTTGCTGGTGGAGCCTCCTGGTGTGGAGTGTGAAACACTCCATGGTATATCAGGGCAAAGACACAGTTTTTTGTACCCTGAGAAAAATATTATCCTCTTGGATAATATTTACATAGAACTTAATTTCAACCTCTTTGTGTTTTAGGAGGAACATCTACTGTCTCTACTTTCAATTTTTTTAAAATTAATTTCTTAATGCATAGGTTTTGTTACTGCGAGGAGGAGAAATTCTCTGTTTAACATGGTCTCGCTTTACTCTTTCTACAACAGCCTGGCACAGGTTATATTTCAAAATCCAGATTAATGGAATTTCACTCCTTGAACTGTCTTAAGAGCCTGTTCTACATTACAGCTCCTGGGCACCAGGGACCGGCTTTTTGTATCTGCATGTTGGTTATGCTGTCTCTCATCTTCTCCTTCTTTGATCTTCATGTTCAGTGCAGTTTCTTTTGCTTGTCAATTGTCTTCTCATTTTTAAAAGATCTTCTAAAAATGGTTATCTACAGAGGTTATTTATCAGAGAGTTCTTTATTTCAGTCAACTTTAATAGCTTTTTCACTGTATTTAAATAGAAAAATATTACTATTAAGAAATGTTACCTTGAATTATTCCTATAAAGATAGATAGAAACAATATTGCAGACCATGAGGAATGTGTAGACACATTTTTGTTCCTGGCAACATGCTTTGCTTAATTTATATTCTTTGGAAAATATGGCTCAGCATCTTGACTGATTTCCTTTCTGGTGCCCTTTGATGGTATATTATTGCTCTTTAATCTGAAAGGAACACAGTAATTGGTAAGAGTTTTTGTACCCTTCAACTTACAAAAGATGCATTGTCTTTTATGTATTCTCTGGTGTTTATAGCTACTTCATAAACTTGCTTAAAGCCTAGTTTAAACAAAAGCTTGCATGTGCTCTAAAAAAGTACAGCTCATGTAGAGAAAGTGAGATGTGTTGAGAACACAGGATAATATAATGTATTATGCATGCAAATTTACTTGATATGTATTGGTCTTTTCAATTCCCTTTCCAAACAATGAACATGGTAATTTCATTTTACAGATAATGTAGTTTGAGGCCCTAAATCAGTTTAGCAGTACACATTTTTGATTCATGGCAAGGGCAGTTGCTAGCTCTGAATGTATCTGTTCATATCTCTTCAGCAGAAATACAGCAGCGGCTGATATGTTTCATGGCACTTACGTTGTCTTTGCGTATTGGGAAAGATCACAAGATGATCTATATGATTCATCGATCACCAGAAAAGCTGTAGACAGTCACCACAGGGTGAAATTTTGCTATGCATTTAGAAAGAAAAATAATTTGAAGAATCCTTTACTGACATTCTGTGACCACCATCTTCCACAGACATTGTGATTTGGGGTTATGTTATTTTATTATCTTTATATTATTTTTTATGTGGGCATGTGCGTGTGTATAATGTTATGTTGGGTTCCAGTTTTGCATTATGGTATAAACAGTGGCTGGAAACAAAAACCTTCCTATGAACATTCCTGATTTATTCCTCTATTCCCCTGCACATGTAAGCTGTGCATAGACTGAAGACCAACTTGAAGACTGATCCTTTTTGCTGCTTGGTCTGCAGGATGAATTTGCACCAATCCACACAACTGCTAATAAGCAGCTTGTCATCCTTTAGTAAATTATCCTGTTAGTTTTCAAAAACCCTGTAGATACAGGCTTTTATAACAGTGTTAAAGGTGCAGCAAGAACTGTCAGTTAACTTGCTCAAAATGCAAAGAGGATGCCATTTGTATTGATTGCTATAGATTTTTGTCTTGTTTAATGGGATTTATATTTTTTCTATGAACTTGTATTGAAAAAAGTGAAAACAAATAATGGCCAGACAGAGCTAAGACATTCTAAGTTCAAAAATAACTCAAAACTTTAGCTTTCTTATGCATACCATTGCATCCCTGGTTTCTAAGGCATCCAATCACATCTGTCTTTTTGCCAAGACAGCGACGTTAAAACGGGTTGAAAACGGCATCCTTTCACTTTGCATTAAAGCACACAGACCAGCACTCAGCTTTGTGCATTTCGAACTCGCTGCAATAAAAGTTTTAAGAGATAAGAAGCTTTTTCTATTTCAGGGTTGCCATTAGCCTGAATAATACATAAACATGGGAAAAGGTCTGAAGTCCTTTTGAGGATCACAGTATAGCTTCAATTAAATTATACATCATTATCACAGCTGCCAAGCCTGGTGTGGGATTTTAGCCCCCTATCTCACTAAATGTTCTATGTAGCTGTCTTGTCCAATTCTTTCTTTTCCTTTTTTTCCCTAAGCAACAATAGAACTCTTTGAAAAACATAGTATAAGGAATAAAGTGGAGGATGAGGTTTTGTTAATCAAGAAAGAACATTGAGATGTCACCAGTCAAGCACCAAGGGAGGAAGGAGGTCAACTCTCTAGCCTTAAAAAACACTAGGGAGAAATCAAACAGTATTAAGTCATGACATATTACGTTCCTTTTGAACCAGGGCTGTGTGCACTCCCTCTGTCTGCTGAGTGGTTTGCAGTGCAGCTCCGAGTTGATCATGAAACCCATTGTTAAAGCAGAATTGCTAGGGCTACCCACCGGGGATGCTTTCAGTAAATGCCCACGTAGCTGGCAATGACTTTGAAATGCAATCTGGACAGACAGATTCTTTGTCTGTTTGTCCATCTATGGTTCTTTTCATCTTTTTGGGTTCTTTACAACCCAAAATTTTCATGATGGTTTGTCATATTGCGGATGAGCATTTTCTTAGATCTCAATATGATACAGAATTATTCAGTCGTCATAATAGATGTCAGCTAGTTATTACTTCTGTGGTAGCTTTGGCATAAATCTAGGATATACAGAACTATTACCGCATACTTAGGAAAATCATAATGGCTTGTCTTTTTTATTTATTCCTATAATATCCTCTAAAAGTATTAGAAGTGTTTTGATTAATTAATTACACTATTCACACTCCTAATGCCACCACACTTGCCATTAATTTTATCAGTTTGCTTGTCTTCTTTGTACTAGTATTATATTAATAAATATTCTGTCTTGAGTAGCCACATATGAAGGACTGAAATCAAGGTGGCATTACAGAGTTTTGTGTGTAGAATACTTATTTAGGATTATACCCTACCTTTGATTTTTAAGCTGAACGGGCCATTGATTTCAATGGACGCTTAACATGCAGATCAATGGCACATTATAGTGCTTAAATGGTAACATTTGATATTAAAACTGAATCGGTCAGGGGTATCACTGGGTTTCAAGCAGGACTGAAAAAATCTGATAAAAATCCAAACTTCTTAAAATTTCAGACAGTTACAAGACTTGATTCAGGAGAAACGGCTGGTAAGGAATGTGTGAAGAATTGTGTTTAAAATGCAAAATGAGAATTCATAGGAAAACATCTGAGTTGAAAGTTGATTGTAACATATGTTTGTTGCACAATAGCACCGGTCCTGACTTAGCAAACCTGTGCAGTTGACTCTCAGCCTACCGCAGCCTGTGCCCGTCCCTTACCTCCAGCACAGCTAGCGGCCGACACGCATCTCTTACAGTTGTGTTGGCTTTGATGTGTTTTGTGTCGGTGTGCTTTCCTAGTACAGTAGCAGTTTTCAGGGTGGCAAAAGAGTATTTAGTGTATACTGGGGAGAAATCAGACCATACAGCTCATCATCCCAGTGTCCTGAATTTATGGAATGCAGTTGGAAAACCCTTAAGACCGTTTACGTTAAACTTTACATGAACTGTATACTTTCCAGTCCTGTTTGAGGGACAAGGAGAGATGTTTGACTAGGAAATGTATTATGGATTTTTGCAAATCTATTAAACAACAAGACTCTAATTTCTTAATCCCCCACTTGGTCCAATTCTGTTCTGACACAGGTTTCTTAACAACTGGTTGAAATCCATGTATGTTCCTGACTGTATTTGCAGCTTTCAGACATTTTTCTTAAGCCCAGTTCGTGATTTCTGCATCATTTGTACTGCTAGAAGGGCATCGAGTTGGAGGATGAAGCGTTCATTTTTGCTGGTTTGCGCTGTGTTTGATTAACCCTCAGGCTGGAAAAGAAACTTTTTTTGGATATCAGCTATGCTTTAGTACAGACCTTAAAGAGAAATGCAGAAGCTTTAAGTTTGTGCAGGCTGTCAGACCAAATATATAGAGAGTTAATTTTTTGCTGTTCTGTTGCAGAACTATTTTATAAGCATTTCTGCTGATATTGAAAGAAAAGAAGTAGAAGCACCTTCCTCAATCACTTCCTCAAAATGATTTGAAAAATCTGTTCTCCAGCATGTAACATATGCCTTTTAAAACTGCTACTGTGCTGCTGCCTTCTCTTATCAGTATGGGCCATAAATTTTGCATGGGTATAGAGGGAACTGCAGCTTGAGTACTTGAAATAGTTAGCAAGATGCTGCTAAAGTATACAGACAAAGTACATTGGCAAATGGGTCTTTGTAGACAGGCATCATTACCAAGATCCATGTGTGCCGAGTTGTGTAAGCCTGAGGAGCACTAAAGGCCCGCGCTCGCAGGCACCTAATTTTGGGTGAATAGAGTCCTTAGATTCATTGTGATATTGCACGTAAATGAAAATACCAAATGTCATTGACTTGTCAGTGAAAAAGTAGCCTAGGCTTTGTAACAAATGGATCAGCGATGTATATTTGGACGCTCCGTGACATATTAAAGTAGTTTATGAGGCACAATTTGTTTTGGTGGTCTGCTCTGATTGATGGTGTGCTATCTGCCACCGCTTCAGCTGTTGTGGTATGTTTGTAATAAATGTTCGTTGTGAGACAGTGCTAAATGTGTTCTATCTAAATCATTCGTTACTTATAACAAGTTTCAGTGTATGTGAATCAAAGGTTGTTTATACTTGCCTTTGAAAGAATTTATCATGTTGAAGCAGCTCTATCACCTCAGATGGGGCAACTGCATGCCTAAGTGCTCAGACCCTTTCAGCAGTGCTTACTGGAAACAGTACAGAAAGTTAAGCAGGAAGCAGTGTTACGTTAAATACTACTTTTAAAAGTATGTTGTCTTTTCCAATCTATCACTCCTGTTTGTGTTTCTTTTTTCCTTTTTTGGTTTTGCAAACAGAATATCAAAAAATATCAGAAATATAAGCATTAATGGACGAGGAGGCAACCTTCATGCGACAACTGCGACATGTCAGAAGAAACACATCAGAGGGTGGGATTTTTGTTGATGTTTTATACCAGCGTATCACTACTTCTTCAGAAAACTATAAAAAATGTATGCACTACCCACAGGGGATTTTGTCTTTCTTGAAAATGCAGAATGCACCATCCTTAAGCAAACGGCATACTTTGTTTCCTCTTGATTGGTAGGAGATGGGAAGCTTTTTCCCCATGGACCTTGTCCGTGTCCTTCCTCCAAAATTCAAGTGAAAGAGGAGAAAACCTAAGGACTAGCATTTCAGGGTGATCAGTGTAGAAATACTACTTCACTTTTTATTTTATAAACACTGTTTTTCATTTCTATGCGGCATCTGAAATGAAGAGAGCTTATTTTTTCTCTTTCAGTAGGAAGTAAGAAGTATAGAAAGATGTAGCCAAACTAACACAGAGGTGTTTAAAGTAATCTTGAATTCTTAACAGGAAAAAAATTTGAGTACTTTGAGTACCTATTAATTTAAAATTTGTGTGCTGTTGGATTTTGACTATTCTTTAAAGGCAATTTTTTTCATGTAAAATACCAATGTACACTAGAATGTAGATCGAGAAAATAAGATATGACTTTTTTAATTACTTTGGCTATTAGCAATTCCATTTGAATCATGACAAATATGTGAATCTCTAGATAAGATCATTTCTCCAGTGTCCTTGGTCCCTCAGAACATTAAAAGAAGCAGACTTTGGTACTAAACAGTTTGTAAAACAGAGAAACAAATTTGACAAAGAATGGAAGAGGAAACAGAGTAAAATGACTTGCCCAAGCAGTCCAGTTTTGATACAAGGAAAATACCTCTAACTCCTGATTGTCAATTCTTTTTTTTTTTTTTTTAATTTTGTATGCGATATTGTGGTAAACACAAAAATTATGTGCTGGCATTTGGAAAGATGCATGTGGGTGCTTTTTTCATAATTTTCAGTAAGAAAGAAAAAAGCACAATATTACAGAGTTAAAGTTGCTGTAATGATGGGTTGAGGCTGTACAGCTGCAGCAACATCAAACAGTGGAAGGCAACTGCATGGCATGAGGTAGTCTTTTCATTCCCCCAGTGGTGCGTAACCATGCCTGTGTTAAGTTAATTGTATTTTTTTTTTTAACATGTAGCCTTTTTAGCTGTGGATTGATCCTATTTCTTTTTGTTAATGCTCTCTTTCCAGAAGTTCTTAGCATGTTAATAGCATCTTGTAAGCAGCGCATTCAGGAGTGTTTATCAAAACCTGAAAAGTTTTATAACTAGTCCCTGAGGAAAAAAACAAGACAAAACACAGGAAAAAATACAGAAATTTGTAGCATCAGCACCTCATAAGACAAATCAGTTTAACGTTCTCTGCTTCCTAAAGTTAATGAACAAATATTATGTGGCAATAGATGGAAATTAAATCTTTGTTTAAGATCTGTCTTATCTAGCTCTAACCACTCTCCTGACTTTTTAGTTGCAAATCTTTGCCTCTGCATATTCACATTTCTTTCTCCTCTGTGGATATCTTTTTCTTTATCATCTCATAAGCAACCAGTTGTTGAATTCTATAAAGTCTCTTATATAGGCTTGGTGGAAGATGTGGCCTTCTCGGATATGTTTCTTTATAAAGCAGTTATAATCCAATCAGTTCATAGAAACTATACCCATCCATGGGTAAAATATGGCTTTTACAGATTGCCTACTTGTTTCTTGCTTTGGCATGTGGAAAGAGAATATATGCTTATGTATGACATATATGTGGTGTATATATATGTCATATGTATGATATATGTATACAAGATCTGAGGTTCTAAATGTTTTTATATGTATGTCTTGTAACTCAAAAAATGACACATGCTCACCTTGGGGGAAAAAAAAAAACAACAAACGGGGGGAGGCATTTGCATCATCTGACCAAATCATTGCTCAGACTTTAGCAATATCAGCTACTGTTCCTGGCTCCAGATGCCAGCAGATGTGAAATCTGGTGGTGAGAGGCTTCCATTTCTGTTTTCTTGCTTTCAGAAAGTAGTAAAGGTCTAAGAGGAAGGCAAGGTGCAGACCCCAAGTTGTCTTGATGATTTTTGGTTTTGCTCTTTACCTTGTGCTTAGAATGAGAAGAGAGAAAGAAAAAGAAGAAGAAAGGAGGCGCTGGGAATTGCCATGATTTGGATGTGAGCATGCAGCCACTCAGTGTCCCGAGCAAGCATGGCGGTCTCAAGACTCCTGCCTTGCACTGGTGGCTGCATGAGTAAGCAGTGCCTTAGTTTATTGCGCCTTGTCATCTTGCTTCTTCCTTACCTACTATTTCCACTATTTCTCAGTTACAGAAAGTGTTGCGAAGTACAGCTGCTACCCCCATTGGCAAGCCCAGTTGATTTTCAAGATTGCTGGCAATAGCTGGTGGTGTGCAACCAGCCATCTTTCTTCCATATAGTAACTTTCCACAGAAGTTTTGCACTCAAGAATTCCGTGAGAGCTGTACAGACACAGGGGATTTATACTACCTAGACAAGGTTTTTTATTCAGGCTTTTTGACAATGATGCATAATACTCACCGTGTCTGGGAGGAAGCAACAAATTTGTCTTTTTATCCAGTTCCAAAAACTCTACTGCCTGTGCTTCCTACTACAAAGGAAAGACTAAGCTGGGGATCGGGGCTTTAATTTTAAACTCCTGCTTGCTGGTGGAATCTGTTTGACCACACCTTTTATAAATTTAGCTTTGTTGAAAGGCAGCAAAAACCACCTATCTGCAAACTTTTCTATCAGCTTTGATGGAACCTACTGTCTAGACTCATCTGTGATATTTTTCACTTGTCCTACTTACAGGGGGGTCTGCCCTTCCCAGCAGCTATCAATATAATCTTTTTTTTCCCTCCACTGCAAATTTAAATTTAACCTCACAGCCCTTCTTGACAGGGAAGAGTTTTATATAGTAACCACATAGAGATCTGAGAAATACAGATATTAGATGATCTGCCAAATTTTACTGCGTTTGTCTCTTACAGCGCAATAATAAAAAGATCTCTCCTCTAATGGCTCTTCATTGCCAATTCCCTAGTTGTTCTTCACCAAAGTACAATTAATTACTAAAGGGGCTTCCCATACAGAAAATTGTTGATAGAGCATCTGAAAAAAAAGCAGTAGAGCATAAACCCCTGGAAACACACTACAAAGGGGAAAAATGTATTTCCCACCCCAGGCTACGCCCTTTGTTCCTGTCATTTGCGTTCTGAGGTTTTTGGTGTTTGGGTTGTTGATTTTTTTCCCCCCACTACTTAACTTGTCTCTGTCTTCCTTGGTACTTTGACTACTGTCATTATTTGTTCTTCGTTTATAAGCAGGTTAAAAATGGTGAAGGAGTTGTCTGTACCATGTGGGTCTGCAGTGTTAGCTCCAGGCTCCCACTGCCCTCTTTTAAAATGACAGGTCTCCCTCCTCAGCTTACTCCAAAGGGCTGAATTTGCTTGCTAACACAGATTTTTATTATTATTGTGCTTTAATTCAGAGATTAAGGATAAAATAGAGAGCTGAGCTTCTGAATGCTTAGGGACTGCTGAAAATAGGACTGAAATGCTACTGTCGCTAATGGTTTATTAGGAAAAAGACAGAGTTTGCCAATATTTTCTTTAAATATATGTGAACTCAATCTTGCAGAATTGTAAAAATCAATTTCACTAGTAATTAGAATTATAGAATTTTCTGCCAGTAAATATGCTAAATATAAGGAGGCATTGGACTCCACAAGGTTAATATGTTTGCCTTCAAAATATATCCTAATATCTGTTAGTGTAATCCACCAATTAAAAAGTCTATAAATAAGTATTTACTCAATAGATTTTAATGTCTCCAAAGGGAGCAATTAAGCTTTTAAGGAGAACTCTTAAACATTCCCGTGAAGGTTTTAGTATTTTCTTTAACGCTTTGTCTTACACAAATGCACATTTCAGAAATCATGTGTGAAAAACTAGTAAGTTATGGTAAACTTGTACTTTGCACCCTGATGATAAATGGTCCCAAAATGAGTGTTGATAATGTATATATAATAATATCTATTTCAGTATGTAAAAGACAAAAATAGGGAGGCAGGTTTTCTTTCCTGCTATGGTGTTGTATACCTTGCTACACACTGCAACCTTTGGTGTAATTAGTGATCACGTAAGAACAGTTTTTGTCCCACAAAACCCTTTTTATGTATTTTATATACTAGAGATAAAGGGATTTAAAATACTGAGGCAGACTCTTGACTTCATATAAATATCAGTGTGCTGATTTAAATTAGCTGAGCATCTGGCCCATTCTCTTTGAAAACAGATAATCAGCTTCAGTAATTGACTGAGATTTGTGGGTTTCATTTCTTTCATTTTATATTTAATTGTATAAAATAGTGGCATGCAAATGTAGCCAAGATTATTAAAATTATTGATCACCTATGCTATCCAATCAGCTACAAACTATGCACAGTTATAAACCATTAGTTTTAGGTTATATTAGAAATTCATCCAATTAGAAAAAATAATAATAATTAAAAGGATCAGGGATGTGTGTCAAAATATAATTGCACATTCCAGAGCTAGAAAATTGTAATGGTAAGACTGGCAGTCATTCTTATAAGAGAGGGCAAGGGCAAATGGTGAAAAATTCAAATATGAGTGAAATGCCAGTAAATGTCATACTAATAACAGTATACATTGCAACCTGCTGTGATTTTTCTCTCCCATGGGTCGTATCTTTTTTCCTCTTTTCTTCCGAGGTACCATGACCATGGAAGAGAGCTCCTTCTCAAATCTCTGGCCTCTTTTCTCAATACTTTATTTTTTTCTTTTCACTTAATTGATTAAATTAATAGCTGCTATAATTAATCTACAACCTTCTGTAATATGAGAGCTATGAATCAGAGACATGCAAAAATAAAATAAATCTACTTACTTTGAAATCACATTGTTTATGTTTTACATAATTCCCTTTAGAAAATATGGTTTAAGTTTTTTACCCATAGCAGAACGAGATTCACCATGTTTTCTCTGCAAATTTTGAAAATAAAACTGTACATGTTGTACAGTTAGTAGTACAGTAGACTGTAAATCAAGTTGTTAGAGTAAGCAATGACAAAAGTGACAAAAAGCAGCTCGCATCAGTGAATATTACAATTATAAACCCGAGCTGATTAAGAAAGAGATTTCCTCTCAAACCGTATCTGAAAGGCAGTATCATCCCTGAGATGCCACTGAAAATGGCAACTTCTAGCAGTCACAGCTTGTTTTTCTAAAAGGAATCTTCTCATTCCCACAACAGGATTTTTTTCCAATCCTTGGGAAATGACAGCTTTCTGGGTATTTTGGGGAACACTGCAGGTGCTCAGCAGGATACACAGTCCTCTCCATGAGCTTACACAGTGCTTCACATTCACCTGCCACAAAGGCAATCTCTGCCTAAAAAGAAGTTTGTGTTGTGTGGTTGACACACTGAGAAGTCCCTAAATAATTTAGGCCTGGTAGAAAATAATTTAGGCCTGGTAGAAAATAAGCTGCTACATTAAAGCTATTAAAAAAATAAAAATAATGAAATTTTTGGTAGCTGTTTTAAACATACAAGTAAAAACGCATTGGAAAATTACCTTCCTAAGGTAACCGAGCTGCAGCTTCTCCAGTACTTCTCTGGACAAGGACCACATTCACAACCAAAACCATTAGCAGAGCATTTGAAAGAATTATAACAGCCAAAGAACACTTTTTAATGCTGAGTACTCTCAATGACTGAAATTACTGGAAAGTGTCCATTTCCCTTAAGTTATTTAAGTGCCCAAAGTGGCAAATGGGTGCAATTTTCAAAAGTATGTAGATGAATAATTCTCATTGATCTGAATCCCAGAGAAACGACCAGGTTCACCTACGAAATCCCACTTTGCACTCGTCTGCATCTTTAGGTGTCTGCATATTGCAAATATTTCCTTTGGGCACCAAATCAAGAAAACATCTTTGTTTATTTAATCTCCTGCTTAAAATTAAGCTATGCTTGTGTGCTTTTCTCAAAAAACGTAAGTCAAGCATGTGAGGGTCCTCCTCATCCAACATAGGTAGCAGGGGTAGGTATCATTGCTAGCTAGCCGTTGCATTGCTTCCTCCTAACTTCCACAGTTTTAAAACTTTGACATTGTGAATTGAGATGTAGTATCTTTTTGTCTTGAACCCAAAGGGTATTTGAAATCTAATCCGTTAATGTGGAATAGAAAATAGATGGGGTAGAGGCTGAGGGTGCTTATTGAAAGAAGAAAATGATGACTTAGAAAAATAATCCTCATTTAAATCCCTTAGGCAGTATTTTAAAAATCTCTGCCTCGAGCACCAATTGTGCCAGGGATTGACACCAAAAAATGGGGAAAGAAAAAAAAAAAAGTACTTTGGATACTCAGAAAGTATTTGGTGCTCAAATAAATAAAAAGGGCCATAGACTGTTGCTTTAGTAGCTGTGCATAGTTCTTTATTTTTGAAAAGATATATTAATTGAATAACAAAGATAAAAGATGCCAGTCCCTCAAAAGGTTTTCAGTGACAATGTACATTACTGAAGTCTTAAGTCATGTAATTGAAGAAAAATAAGAGATATATAATTCATAGCCCTTCAAAAGAATTCAAGAAAAATGAGTGGACTGAGGATTTTCCTCAGTCTATCATATATAACAAGGCTCTTGAGCCTTAGTTAAAAAAAAGAAAAATTGAAACTTGTGATCTATAAAATATCTAAGCACTAAGAGGGCAGAATTAGTTACTAAATGAAATGCTTATTTGAGAAACATGTTTTTCTTCTATGGGAAAGGGGAAAAAAAAAGCTATTTTCACACCACCCCATTTGGTTTGGAATTATAAATTTCCCAGTGTGTTTTGGCCGCAAGATAAACAGCAAATTGAGTTACAGGCTGTGGAGGTTGGAGAAAGCAGGAGTGGCCTCCAGGCGCTGTCTTGCTTCGCTTCTGCTGCTTCCTCCCCAGCTGGTAAACATCAAGCTGGCTTTCAAAGGTGCTGCCTGCTGGGCTGGTGGATTTGCTCTTAGGTCATCTTGGATGGTTCAAACCAGGAGTATTTTACCAAAATGAGGGCAGGAAGGTGATACAGACTGGGGTTTCAGCCTGACTGGATTTTGGAGGAGGGAAGGAGCCAGGGGGCTCGAGAGAGACAGGTAAGAGAGCAGAGCTGCTCTTGGGCAGGTTTTGTTGGGCAAATTAGAGAGGAGCTGTGATTTCTAATTGCCAGTTCTACTGAGCTGGTCCAGTCTGCTTCTAATGTAACCCTGGATCCAGAGGGTGTTCTATCTTTCTTGAATTCTTGCCCATATGAGAGAGAAAAAAGAGTAGAAATAAGCTATGGAAAGCAGGCCCTCCTCCATTGAGGAGGTGGAGGAGGACAGAAACCCAAGATCCTTGCAGGCTGTGATGCCCTGTGGCCTTCTTTCCCATGGCAGGGAGCATCAGTCATATTTAGAAATGAGCCCTGCAATTAGGCCAAATACTATTTAATTTGAAATATTTATTGTGAACGGGGAGGCCGCTAGCCTGTCAGTGGGTCCAATTGAGTGTCTGCTAACTTAGACTCACTGTGGGTTTTAAATCCCTCTCCACATCTTCCCTTGGCCTACGTGTCGTAACCCCCAGCCTTCTGCTTTTTTACTGGTAACTATTGCATGACATTTTAAAGTATTTTTGGCATAGCATCAAAACTGCAAGAGTCCAGAGACTCATATTTTGGCATGGTTCCTGAAGAGATAATAGGTCTTAACATACTTTTGCACTGTAAAGGAATGTTTATACACAGCAGTTACCTCTTACAGCAAGTAAGTAAGAAAACACAATTATTGGAAATTCAAGCTGTAGGATAAACTAAATATATTTCTAATGAAAGAAGAAATAGGATTGTACTTTTATTATAGAGTGGGTGACCTTATATTGAAGTACAATGCTTCTGTGTTCACTTACTTAAGCAGAAGATTTCCTGCCTGAAAGCCAGTTATAATATCAGCTCTATATTTCTTTGTTACTTTAAGCAAAAATTAAATGGTATAAAACCACTCCACCATTTCAGCATAATTTTTTGCAAATATTTACCACTGCTTACAAATTACGTGTAATTATTTTGTGAAATGCCAGGTACTTCAGTCTATGTTTACAGATGATAGAACTTAGTAATCAAATTGTTAAATATCTTTATATACTTATGCTACTAGATTTATTTATATGTGGATATTTCCTATAGTTTAGTGAAGGCTTGTGTCATTTCTTAACTTTCAAAAGTGCAACTATATTCAAGTTAATAGGAGAGTAAAAAATTCAATATATTCAATGTATTATTTGGAATTGGTCCAACTTACCTAACTTCTCATGCTAAGGCTTATTGATCCAAATTAGCTAGCCATGTTGTAGTTTCTGCAAAGCATATGTTATATTTTGTACATATACACCATCTATATTGAAGAACTTGATCCTAATAGCCTCATATTTTGAAACTTTTCTCAGGCTAGTTAAACACAGCAGTTAGTGTGTCTCGTAATGATGCTTATTTTAAACTGAAGTTTGAATAATGTAAGAATGCTCAATATAAACAAAATAACATCATGTACATGTGTTATACTTTAAACAACAATGAAAATTTTCCTTGCTCTTTATTTAGTCCTCCAAAAAGAGGTGGCAGCCTGACTTTTTTTTTTACTGTGTTACCTACACATCACTGAACTGGAGAAGTTATGCCAACTTAAGCATGAGGTTTCAGAGCAAGAAACCAACCTTTAGTTAATCTGAAAAACGGGAGTACAATTTGTTTTCTCTAAGTAGCATAGCTTGCTTTTACATTGTTTTCCTCAAAATGGGATAACCTATTTCTTCATGAAATGTCATATATATAAAATATACCTTACTTGGTTCCACCACACACTACAGTCAAGGACATTATCCAGATCTGGAACAAACCCCAAAGGATTTTCATCCCTTAAATAACAAGATTTTGCCAGTCTGCTCCATATATAATCTTGCTTCCTTAAATTAAGAAGTGTTCAACAGGAAACTTTCCAGATTTCTACATCATTCTGAGCTTTAAAAGAGCATGTATCAGTCCAAGTAAGTACCGAAATTTGAGATACCTTTTCATATCAATAGTCTAGTGTACAATTTGCAACCTGCCTGATTACTTTCAATCTCTATATTATTATATTTAATATAGGGTGTATTTGTTTTCACAGTTGATGTTTGTGTTTCAGTAATGGAAAAGCAATCTATCTGACCATTTTTCTTAAAAGTTCTCTCACTAAATAAATGGCAAGTCTAATATAAATTCCATCATTTAAAACTAGGCTGTAAATTTATGATATCTCTGGGTCTCTCTGTGTAAGTTTTTCCTGCAGGGAGATTGACTTTGTCCATAGTAGCAGAGTTTTTTACTAGTAAATCGATGCAGTTATTCTACAGCTCTGCAAATGGATGTTGCTTACTGTGTTCTGTCTTGCTGCTGCAAGATTAGAAGGCTGGCATCAAAGACGATGAAGTGAAAGCTTTATTTATTGCTTTTAGCTTCAGTTTTGAAAAGCGCAGTAGTAATGGGAAGTATAAGATGTTCATGAAAAACAGTGGTGCTAAAAATAATATGAAACTCGATGGGAATAAAAGGAAAATATTAATCTGAGAAAAAATAGAGTAAGAAAAGGTTACAGTTCTGTCTGTTACTGGCCCTTTTCAAGTAAGTATATATTTCTGAGGCAAGAGCATTAGATGACAAAATTGTAAAATCTCAGTGGTATTGTGTATAAACATTGCCTCCTCTGAAGCTCCAGGAAGAGGCTGGAATTAGAGCTGCTGACTCTGTGCACGTGGGATGCAGCCTTCCCCTGCTCATAAGAGCAGGTAAGTAGTGTAGATGCTGGTACTGGCGATTCTGTCTGCCTTTCAGTATGCGTGTGTATGGGGCAGAGGCGACACTTCCTCCTGGAAGAGTGTGGAAGTTGTGCAGGTTGGAAAGAGAATTTTTCTCTTTTCTGCGCATTGTAATGAGTTTTAAATAATGTATATCAGAAATACATTTGGTTTGATATGAATCATAGAATCATTAAGGTTGGA
>NW_009193508.1:12500-18508 GCF_000690835.1 Fulmarus glacialis | reverse complement strand
ATTCTATGATTCTATGATTCTATAGTATTCTGTTTTCTGATGACTCAACCTCATTAGGTAAAGATACCTAATTTTTCCAGAAAGTTTATTCTAACAGATAGACTGTAAACAAATGTTTTGGTTTATCTTTCATGGACTATATATTTAATTAGATTGTATTCCTTACACAGGTAGCTCTAGTGAATAACATTTACATCAGGCAAACTCTAATTTCTACCTGGAAGTTGCTTCAGACACTGAATGGATCAAATGAGATTATATAGTTTCCATTTAGTTTTCTTTTTGAGCATGATTTTCATTTATTGGCTGAACTACAAGAATAGTTGTAGCTACTTCTAATGCTTAACTTTGGATCCATTTCATTAGGTAAATAATACCAATTAATTTTCTTACTACTAGATAAGATAGTAAACATCAGAAAAATATTTGTAATCATTTTGTTGCTAGCTGTAACAGAAGTTCTTAACTATCAGTGCATTTTCATGTCACCAAACACTAACTAACCATGATCTGTTCACACATAACGCCCAAAAAATATGTTTGTTCAACAGAATAAACCTTAATTTGACCTAAAATGTATCAGCTGAGTAAAGAAATCCTGTGTTTTGTTCTGATTTCTCTTTTTCATTCATAGTGAAGAAGGAGAATTCATTAATGTACTAAAAGCAATACCAAATTATGTGATCTGACATCATAATCCTGTTGTGTATAAGTCTAGGTTATTTCAACTGCAATCAAAAATCTATGCAGGATGTGCAATCACTGTTTCATTAGAAGCAAGTCCTCTCTACTTATTGGATATGATATACTAGAAAAACACAAAATATATCTAGATAAATAGAAACAGAAGAAGAAAGAGAGCAGAAAGAAAGAATTGTGCGGAAAAGGGAGCAGTATAATAATATGCAGAGGGGTAAAACATCCAGAGAAAGAGAAATAGTCTCTGTGAGCTTTAAAAACTCACAGATTATGCGCATACAAAAAAGGAAAAAGAGTGAATAAGAGAGAAAATTAAGGGTGGGTAGAAGGAAAACTAAAAGTTAAGAAGATGCAGAGAAAAGTGCTTCTGGCAACCAGAAGGAAAGACACTGCTAATTTAAACTTGCTTCCTAATATTTTAGAGTCCACAGTTTGCATCTGAATTAGAACAAGTTCAGAGTTTTCTGCCAGACAAAAAATAAATTAAAGCCCTGTAGTGTTTTCTGGTAACTGAATAAATACTTTGTGTCATCTCTTTATGTCCCAAGACTTAAATAATTTTGACTCTTTTAAAAACCTCAGTCTTTAAACTTTCAGTGTTGTTTCTTTTAACAGCTTCACATATTTCCTGACATCAAGAGACCTCTAATTGATTAATTAGTTCTATTAACTTCATCAGCTCCTTTTCCAACAAGTATTCTGGGGAAAATACTCAGAACCCTCCCAATGTATGCTCTAAGTTAAGCAGCCTAAAACGTTCCGAGATACTGAAGTTGAATTGATTTTTATTTCCAAGCAGAAGCTAAAAGCACTAAAATTATTTTTAAAAATTAAAACTATGTGTACACTTCAATTGTCTTTAAAGATAAGATTAAATAATGACCATTTAGCCTTGATATCTAAACAAATTTTTTACTCTCTGAATCTGATGAGAGGAACTGAGCACACATTCCTCAATTTCTGCACCAGTTTACAAGTTACCTTGGACCTCATTTTGTCTAATTTCAAATGCCAATGTAACAGTCACTGCAAAGCTTTAGGTGACAGCATAATAATTCATAAAATCAGAATATACTAACTAAAAGTCTTCAAAATGTACCAAATATTGTCAAACACCTCTCTCTTTGGAAGATCCAAGACACCTCTGTACTATCAAACACAAAGAGTTATAGAACAAACCATCCTCTCTCCCTTCATGCATACTTCTCACTAATTTAAGCACACTTAAATGCTTGATGAAGCTAGAAAAGAAAGATTTCTCTCCAATCCAGCAGCATATTTCACTATATTCAAATTGAATGATCTTAGTAATAGGTTAAAAGGAATAGAAAAACTGGAAGAATCTGAGCTTTTCATATGGTCCTCAAATTTCATTCAAAAATTTCTCAAAAATACAGTCCAAAAGGTTTTTCTTAATCCAGCCACTAATATCCTTAGTGTAGTCCTGTTGCTTGAACAAAGACTACGATTAAGTAGAATGCTATTGAACAGATACTGTAACTCCTAATCCAACAAATCTCACTCTTGTACACAGTTATAGGAGATCTGAGTAAAGTGTTCAGGTTTCTTCACCTATTCCACTGCTATAAATTCAATTCTTTAAGCCAAAATCATCAAAGAAATTGTCTTTTATTTCCCATGAGATACTTTGCATTTTCTTCCTTTGCTATCTTGCAAATCCTCAAAAAATTGATTTTCAGTTGCTTTTGACAGCAGTGGGAATCATATCCGTTGCTCCTCAATAAGGTGCACAAACTTTCCCCCCACAATCAGGATATAGCATCTTTTCAAACAGAATAATAAAACTTACCTTGAAGAAAGTCATAGTTGCTCCATCTTCAACTGCCCCATACTCTATCTTTGTCTGCTTGGCCAAATCATCAGCAGAATCAATAGGGGATTCCATACGTTCCACTGTCAGAAAGGCGGCTAAGTTAGCAGTGTACGAGGAAATGATGATAAGTGTGAAAAACCACCAAATGCCTCCCACTATCCTCGTGGAGAGGGCTTTGGGCATGAGCTCAGAACCTAATGAAAACCAGGGGAGAAAGGTGAAACCAATGCACAGAGAACAATTAATAAGTGTTCAGCACTTTTTGCCACAGTGGGGAGATGGAATCACTGTGCAAAAAAATCTTTAAGCTACAGGCTTACATGTACTGCTTGTACAAACACACACAACTGAAATGAAAAATAAGAACCGGTTACACTTATAAAGACAGATCTTTTTGGAGCTGTGGGAATCAAAAGATAGTAATGGGAGACTCAATGATCAGTGCCTTTTTAAAATTTATAAATATATATATAGGAATGTGAAAAAAGCAGTTACTTGAACTGGCTTTCCACAAAAAATCCTAGCTGGACTGAACCTCTAAGTTAATATGAATATTGAAGCACTTATACAGTCCTTTGTTCACGGCACCAAATAAATATTATTCAAGTATTTCGTAAAAACTTGCTTGAGTAAATAAAAATAAGATATTGATGAAAGGAGCAGATATGAAATAAAGTATTTCATGTCTGAAATACAAAATCTGAAATCTATTCTAAGTATGATTTGACTTTTGCCATTTGTATTGTTGTGAAGGGTTGCTTATTGACTGCTTAGATAAAAAAATGAACATCTCCCATCTCTATAGTTAGCCCCACAATTTCGTATAAACATGGGTGGCTATGCCACACACTTAATTTGATAGAGCAGCAATGAAAATATTAGACCACTATGCATAAACTAGATAAAGATAGATTATAATGCATTGCTGGAGTTGCCTGCTCATGGCACTAAAGAATGGAGGGGGCGACAGACACTGTACAGTAATTTGCATAATTATTAATGCTAATTTAGAGTCTAATGAGACAAATTGAAGCACATAAACTCCTCTTGTGCCTAATTACTAAAAATAAGAAAAAATAAAATTCAATGTAATTTACAACCACTAATATTTATTACAAATAAGCATGTATGGATTTTTTTCCATAACTTTATAATTGAATGGAATGAAATTTCTAATGATGTCAAAAAAAAAAAATTCAAGCTTCATTGTAGGAACTTTACGTAAAATCTTTCAGAAGTATCCGGAAACTTGTTCTCAAAGAAACAGTTTTACCATATCCACTATACCATTGTACCAAAACAATCACTTTTTGGTAATTGGTCACTATGCTTGTTTTTAAATCTCCTGGGTAAAATGGAATGAAGGCAAGATGGACTATTTTATTACTGTTAAATTTTAGTGTTCATATTGAATTATTTAAGGAACTGGTCCAGCAAGGTAACACATCTTCATATATATGAAAGATTATGCCAAACTTCCAACGTCAATGCCAAAAAAAAGAACAGAACAGAGGGGGGAAAAGAAAAGGAAGAAAACCAAAGAAAAGGAAAAAAGAAGTGGTATCATAACTGGACTATCTTATTCAAAAACAGCCCATCTTACCCTGCAGTTCATCTTACCCTTGCTGTTTCAAACAAAAAAAGCTGACAGACTTGGACATGACAGCCAACTCCAGCGCCAGACTCTGCCTAGAATTCTGCAAGGAAAAAAGTAGAAAAGTACCTTTCTGATGTAGTTGCTCCTAGGCCCTGTTAGTCAGACACTTAGACACGATAACACTAACAGATTTCCCAATAAGCCCACCATCACCAACTCTTTTTTTAACTGCTCTCATTTCATTTAAAAAACTACACCAGTAAAGTCAGATAGGACCGGGAAGAAGAGTCAGATAGGACTGGGAAGAAGAGTGGAAACATTTGCCGCAGTTGCCCCAAATACCACAAGTTCATACCTTACCAAGGACTGAAACCGAGTGCCACCTAGGCCCGTGAAACAGAGCCTGGTTAGGGGCTGACTGTCATGTACCCAAGGTAACGTCATGTCCAGCACTATATCCCACAGTTTCCTGGGAGCGAGGGGTGTCAGCAAGACATGTATGAGTTCCCTCTATCATGTAGCCTCCAGCACTAAGCAAATGTTTTGTAAAGAAGCAGCACATAATAAATTAATGTGAGTATGGCCCAAGCACTATTATATTGTTTCTAATGGAAAGTTATTGCTGTCAGGTGAGAATTTCCATGCTTGTGTAAAAGCCTACTTTTAGATGACTTTAGGCTCTCGAGAAATTTTTTCTTAAAAGCAGTTATCAAAATAAAGACTGATACTTCATCCTTAGAATGGTGCCTTTGAAAGTTTATTGATTGAGTCAAAGGCAAAACAATATAAGGCAAGGACAGAGGGTCAGCCTTAATTCTGAAAAACTAGTTTTCTTTCATGGAAAACTATTATCCTCCAAAGATGTCTTTTAAAATTAATGTCTTTTTTTTTTTCCTATTTTGATTGTCAAGAAACGTTTAGATAAAATACATTTTTCTTGCAAAAAGATGATGCAAAAACCTGAATTGTTTTTTTCTCTCCTTCAGAAATATGAAGAAGCATACAGCTACATAAGAAATAGAACTCAGCATTCATAGTCATTTTGACAATCCTGAGAACTGTGAACAGAATTCAAAATACCTTGCTTCATTCAGTATCCATTTTATGTTAGCTCCTTTGAAAGCAAACATTATCTTACAAAAATGTATTTAGGAATTGTGCTTGGACTATATAATTTCTTGAAATGTACACTGATAAAGTAGTTGATACTAAACACCAAAATATAGCTATATTTTTATTTCTGATTTGGAATCTTGATTCCTTTTTATCCATTAATTCATGTTTTTCTGAGCGTAGTACATTTTTCACTGAGAGCTTAGTGTCTTTTTAAGTCTACAGGCCTGATACATGACAGAACATTTATTACAGTTACAGCAGAGCTTCATGAATTTATTTGATTACTTAAAAACAGGATTTATTTATAGTTGGTGTACTTATAATGGGAAGTTTTAAAAACGATTGCTCAGATATATCCATCCAGCAACTATACCAACATGCACTAGCTCCTGCCAACATTTTCTATGAATTTTTTTGTGATATGCATTGGTTATTTTTCCAGAAAGAAAAGTCATTCCTTTTGGTGATTCTTCAACAGAACTAACAATTTTTCTTACTATGCTATACTGTCCAGTGAAATGTCAGAACAAAAAACTGAATCTGTGTTCTTCAAATGTGTCTGAAATTATGTGACTCTGTTCAAACCCTTATGGAAAAGGGTAATAAAATGGTGATACATTTTTATGGATCTATATCTTTGGTATACTTTAAAAATAGAAGGAATATGGTAAGGAAAATTATAGATTTTAAAGAATGTATCTTAGCATTTTACTGAGACAGTGCTAGTTAAAATTCATTGTTGGTTATACTCTGAGCAATATG
>NW_009193508.1:0-10000 GCF_000690835.1 Fulmarus glacialis | reverse complement strand
TTGCTAGATAAAGCAAACATGTTTTAGAGATTTAAAATAAATATCAATCTGCAAATGTTATTTTTAGTGGCTGCAGTTTTACTGAACATCTAAAACATAAATTGATAACTTTACCTTTTTGTTCTGATATTTTATCTTGTTTAATTATTTTTATATTGTTGTGAAGAGCAGAAAAATGGTCCATATTCACAAAGGAAGGGAGAAACATCCTGACACAGGAGCTGGCTTTAGGAAAAAGAAACACTGTAATCTGAGTCCTAGACTCAGTTTAGGACTGAGTCACATGCCATAGTTTTAGAATTCTCTATTTTTTATTCTTCAGTCCACAACATAGGATACTTAAGAGTGTTTAAAAATGCATAAGAAAAAAATAAGAAAAAAGACAGAAAGGGAAATAAAATTGGCCTATTACGGATAAATGTTGTCCCACCTTATTTTAATGTCTATTATTAGATTGTCTGATGTAAGAATCTTATACTACAGATTCTTTAATTAATTTTTTGTATGTACTACATATGTGTACAAGTTTTATGCTGTTTAACCCATTGCAATAAATATTTGCAAATCATAGAGTTATAGAATAAATTCAGGTTCGCTCAGGAGGTCATATAATCCAGCATCCTGCTCAGGGTATAATGTCAACCACTAATTCAGAACAGGAGGTTGTCCAGTCAGGTCTCAAAAACCTCCAGAGATAAAAATTCCACAACTTCTCTGGGCAACATGCTCCTGTGTTTAATTATCCTAATAATGATTTTTTTTCTTTATGTCATGCTGGAACCTCCCTTGTTTCAAAGTATAAAGCACTACGCAGCTTTGGAAAGAGCCTGACTCCATCTTTTTTGATCAGCTTCTGTTATTAGAAAGTGCCTAGTAGGAAAACTCCTGCCTGATGCTAAAAAAAGCCCAACTCCTCCAGCCTCTCTTCACAAGTCTTGTGCTCCAGACCGCAAGCAGCTTGGTGACCCTTGCTCAAGTTTATTCAAGTATTGGGGGGCCCAGAACTGCTCACAGTATTTAAATGTGGTCTAATAAATGCTATCATGGGAATAATCACTTTCCTTTATTAAATGACTACACTCCTACTAATGTAAATGCAGAACACTCTAGCTCAATCAAAAAGACAAGTGTAAAACAAAAAGGAAACTTCAGTACTCAAATAAGCTGATGCAATTTTGAAGATTGATCTCCCTGATAGTTGATAACAGGTACTCTTCCCATTTACCCATCTCTATTAGTGTTTATTCGTACATTTCAGATACAGTCTCTTTACTTTATCTCTAACACCTTCAGGTGTAGAAATACTTCAAAAAAGAGACTTTAAATGAGCTTTACAAAACCTGTGCTCCACTTTTCCTCTTTGCTGCTACGCACTGAAAAATCAGAATTACTCTTCCAAAGCTATTGGCTAGTAGTTTGGAAGTCAGCAATCTTAGCAGTCCACAAGAAAGAGAAGATTTGTGTCAAATATGATTCGACTTTAGAGACATTCCATGATACTAGAAATTAAAATTAGTATGCCCAATGAGCAGACAAAAGACCTACTTCAGAATTGCATCATTTCATTTGCAAATTATTTGAGACAAACTATAATTTATTTAAGCTCTATATTCATATAGTGTTTTGAATAACGGAGCCTTGATTTTACGGGCCTGCTAAGTAAAAATAATAGTGAATATTTAAAAAAAACAAGAACAGTTTTTTGGAAAAACCTGCTCACATAATTCTCTAATCAGATACTGGATTTTTCAGTGCAGCCCCTGAGTGTATGGGAATAACAGAAATGATCATAAACAATGTCTGATGAAAGGGAATAATATGTTATGTTTTGCATAGCTACGTAGTTAGAGTCATGAATGAGCAGTGTAAATGAAGACTGACTATACTTCATACTATGCTATCTGGTTGTGGAACCTCCGAGTGCTCTTTATGTGCAATGCACATAAAGGAGATCAGCTTTTGCAAAGCTGCTTTTCTATATCCTTTGGAAGATGGTATGCAGGGGCAGAAAGTGGAAAATATCTCATAATTGTGATATCTTTGAGATCCTAGAAAGTTCAGTTCAATACAAAACTCTGCTAGTTCTCTAGGGCAAGATCTGTATTGACAGCATCAACTAAGAGGACCCTTCTCAGGCATAAACTTTCCAATTGTCTACACTGAGAAAGCCTGCTTTTAGACTCAATAGCAGTCCATCTTGAGGCTGTTTGGCTTAAGGACCCGGTATGGTATCAACTTTACTCTACTGCTAGCATCTCAGCCTCCCTTTTTATTTAGGAGCTTGTTTTTGCACACTCTGGGCACAGAAAGTCTTCTTGCCATGACGATATAAGATCCTGTTTCTTAATTCTTGACCTGCTGTCACTTGCTCCTCCTCTCCAGTGTCCATAGTTTGAGACAAACTTAGGAAGAGACACATGACTAATTCTGGATAAACTAGAGCAGTTTCTACAGTTTTGGTCAGTAAATAAAGATACAGTCTTATAGAAAGCCACAGGGCGCAGTCTAGGTGACCTTAAATGTGACTGTAGATACAGGGGTTTGTGCTCGCAAACTATACTCAGTGCAGTACATTCTGTCACACACTGACTGCTGCTTTCAGTTGCTTTCATAAAAGATGTGGTCTAGCATGTTCTATACAAATCGACTCAATTCAAAGCTGCTGAGAACGTATGCATAAAAGTGTACCTTCCACCAGTTTAAGTAGTTCTCAATTCAAAAACCTATCAGTTTCTCTTTGATAGTATTTTGTTTTAAAAGACATGCTTAGCACAGACTTTAATATCTGGAGTTAAAGACATTTTTAATTTAAGCTCTATTTTCTGGAGAGCAATACAACTTATTAAAAAGAGAAGAAAACACAAAAACTGCAATTTAGAGGGAAGAGAAAATGGATTAGTGGAGTAATATGTACAATTGGGTTTTCATTATACCAACACATAGCTGTCTAGGAGTATTACACAGAACGGAATTTATACCAGTTGGGAACATACAGTTAGTCCTTATGGGATAAAGACTGATTGGCCCCATTACTAATATTTACACACCATTTTAGTTTCCTGTGTTGTTTTCAGGTATTTGCAAAACAGGTGTGAACTATCAGGTGTAACTGTTACCCATTAAATTCCTACAGAGAGCTCTCACCAAAAATCTAAAACAGCGTCTTTTTTTTAGGGTGGGGAGAGGTGCAGGGATTTCTTTTTTTTTTTTGCCTGAAGGTCAAAAAAGCAAAACACATGGGATCTTTAAATCACAGGTTGATACCGAATCTTTAACTAAAAATCCATAATAGTTATCAGTTACTATTACAGTGCTTGGAGTTTAATTCTTGTTTAAAAAACCATACTGACTTATAACTTTTCATCCTTATCTCAGACATGATACTGTCTTCCATTCTGTCCCAAATAGGAGTCACATAATTGTATGGAAAGGCTAAGAAAAATCTATATTCTACAGGATAGTTTGAAATTACAAAACAAAAATTAAATGCAGTAAATTGAATTATTGGTCTGACGCAGTCAGATAGAACACTTCCCTATATTCATGGAATTGTGAGTAATTGGGGGCAGGGGAAAGGAATACTGATTGTAAATAACTATGATGCAAGTATGACTTAAAGGAGCAAGTATGACTTAAAGGACTAATGAGATTACTTACTGGTAGCTGTGTTTAATTTATTTAAATTACATTCTTTTCAGTGATATTACAACCAGACAATGCTGCTACTGTGTTTTTGGAAATGAACATGTAAATCAATTAGGAGAAAAGGGTGCTACAAAAATATTATCTAGAGCATGACGTATAAACCAACATACCCTGCATAGCTCAGCAATATATGCCACAGACAGATAGCACACACTTATAGTGTGCATACTATTCTAGCATTATTTCAAACCTGCCAAATTAACCCAGATACATTTCCTTCATTCCCTTTTCTTTGGATAAGGACTGTGAAGAAAGGTAAAGGAAAGATGATTACCCGCTTATACGCACACAGACATCTCTCTTGCACAATCAGACCAAGAAGTGGGCTGACAACAGCTTTAACTGCAAAACCCTTAGCACAAAGATTTCACAAGCTGTAAGGCTTCATCTAATGAGCACAATTTGAGAAATGAAAAGAATCTTACCCCACCTTCTTCATGAACTGCTGAGCATACTGATTCAATACTGGATATTGTTGAACACAATAAAGTATCAAGGCGTTCATGCGAGATACACATAGCTCTAGCAAATTACACATTCTCCCATTCACCAGAGCAAAGAGGAACAATGATTCTTCTAAATATTGTTTTTCAGGGCTTCTGTACAGGACTACACCCTCAATCCAGATCTTACTGCATAAGAACTGACAGTCAGATAAATTATAATATTTCAAAACTTTTTCAAGAATATCCAGGATATGAGATGGATGCTTTATTATAATGTGTTACACTACTCAAGAATAAAACATGTTTCTTCTTCCCTTTATTAAAGCCTGCATTTCTTTTTTTCTAAATTATGCTTTTTAGAAAAATCAAGATTTTTGTTTGGCTACTTGGATGTCAGACCCTACTCATTACCTCGCCTTATCTGACGATTGCAGGCTGTGAACAGAGCCTGTTATTGCCAACAACCCTACCCTGCTCAAATACCCTTATCAGTGCAGTAATTTCCCTGCCTGTACTGTGGTCATCTTCCACATCATCTTCCCTCATGGAGCCACTCTGCTTTTGCTGCTCCCTGACAAGAACTAGTCATGCAACACTTCTTTTATATACAAAAAAATCCCCATCTAAAATAGTTGCATTGAATCACCATCACCTCTCCCTTGCCTATAAACGGAACTTAATATGACTGACTTTTTAGATACTTAAAAGACTAACGTTAAGGTTTCTAAACTTAGGGGATATTGATCAATCCAAAGTCTAGAAAGGCACAAGATTCATGTGCAAGTTGTATACTGTCTTTGCAGAAGTATGTTCTATAGCTCTACCCCTATCCCTTTAAATGGCTTAAGAGCACCATTAACTTTAAACATGAATAAGACCCTGTTAAATCCAATTGAGTCAGGGATTAAATACAAACACGGAAATTATTGCAGGATCAGGACCAAAATCTTCACTATATGAATGAAAATATCCTGTTCTGTTTTTCTATAACTTTAGCTTCCTGGTTAACATTCAAAAACTAAACACTCAGTTAGCTTATAAGCAAGTAACATAAAAACTATATAGTAAACTTCTGCTACTAGCAACATACAGGAACCATACAGGAATAATATCATCCAGCAAAAGTGGATATGTGATGATTTATGGAAGTTGCCTACTTTTACTGCTGTATTAGCTACTAGTCCTGCAGTTAAATCCAAAGAAATGTACCCTCGGAGGCTACAGAAATGTGCAGGTTGGTCATAGCTCAAATCTGAACCAAAACTAAGAAAGGCTTTTTTGTTTGTTGAAAAGAAATACTGTAAAACACATACTAAGTATGGATCTGTTCTCAAACCTGTTGAAGACAAAGAGAATCTTTCTTAAAATTCATTATATTCTGCATTAAAGAAATAGTATATTACAATTGTAATTAAATATTATTATATGTTAGAAATAAGACTCAAGGATATACATACCTCATTTTTTGCAGCACTAGTCAAGTTCTTATTGCTTAATTTATTAAATATACTGATTTCAGTCCTTAAATAATTTTTGAACTTCCAAAACATTAGTCCATCCATTTCTTGAACATAAAAAATGTGGATAGAGTTAAATGCTAAATGACAGTCAAGACTCTGAAGAAAACTTATTTAAAATTACTATCTTTTAATGTATGTGAACTTCACATTGATTGTAGACTTCTCCCAGAGTCAATGTATCTTGTCTTCTGCTAAAAATTGAAGTATTTAAAAACAAATATTCTTGGACTAAACAGTTCCTAGATATCTAAGTAAGGTACAGTAGGGGAGATGTCCAAAGAGTTGCTCCATGGTTAGTTTTAAGCCAATTTTAATGGACATTTTTATTAACAATCTGGAAGAAGATATAAGCAACACTAATTAAAACACAGAGGGCAGTACTTTGGAGGAATGCTAGAGAGGGCAAAGGACTACAAAGAGCTTAGAAATATTAGATGAACAGTTTAGGAGAACAGAAAGTGAGGTTGATCTGAACTGCACAATGTTATCCCTCGATTTAGAATAAAGGCAGTGGTGTTGTTGCAGATGAACATAGAAGACAGCACTATTTGTAGCAGAACGGGCAAAAAGTTAAAATGACAGGGGAAGAAAGCCTAGGGGTAGGTAGAACCAACTCTGAAGTTTTCTACAGTTTGCCTGCAGGTTAGGCCCAGGTATCACATTAGAAATAGAAGAAAGATAAGACTTCCCCACCGAAGATTTCCTGAATGGAAGGGGAATCTGAGTGGGCAATGAGCCATACTAGCTGATTTCTAGAGCAGCCTTGGTAAGGGGAGGAACATTAGCAAGGACCCAATGCATGTATGGTGCTCTGACAATCCCTAACCAGCGGCGGGTCCCTCAGGAATATTAAGCGGCTGTTGGCTGTTGCAAATTCTGCCAAAGCCAGAGTCAACATAGGTTGTTTAAAACTGGCTTTATACTCGAAGAGTCACAACCTGTCCTGACTTCTGTAATTGAAGCACAACTCAGAAAAACACAGTATTATTTGTGTTAGAAAATATTTTACCCCCTTTTTGGTGACACAAGTAAATTGATATATCTAATATGATTTTCCCCTTTGTATGATTTGCTCTTTAGTGGTCTTAACATACTTGAGAATCTTTAATCCTTCATTTGTATTCTTTTATTTCTATATCTAGATGGTAATAAACAATTGGGTGTTACTTCCAAAAATGGGTTATTATATCAATACTTATTATAGCTGTTATTTGCATTTTTCTTCTAAACAGCCTGCATCAAGCAGTTTTATATAACATTCTTACTTCTTTACCAGAAAGCGTTACTATTATTTACCCAAATATGGGTTTCTCTGAGTATATTGATAAAATGGGAGAAATAGAAAACTGACTACTTTGGAAATTTCTCATCTCCATTTCTAGAAAGACTTTTGAATATTTAGGCAATCAGTAAATTATTTTCTCAGCTAGAGTTTAAAAATCAGAGTTGAGGATTCAAAACTTTTAAAAAGAAGAATTATTTATACAATACAAACTGAACTGAAGTGGTACTAATTCCACTGTTATTTGAAAATAAGGATGAGGCCAGGAGGAGGCAGGGAAAGGGAGAATGGCTGAAGCCGAAAATATCTCAGCAGGGAAAGCGCAGATGCAGAGCAAACATTAATCTCACAGTCTATATGTTCCTGAATCTCCTTAGATACCCCTGTCTTTGGTGGGCCACAAGTGGAAAAATTCTATGCAGCCAGAGATATTGCGGTATGGTTTCACTGGCTGGCTGGCTGTTACTCTATCACCTTTTCTAGGTGCTTGCTTGCTCTCTTTCTCTCTCTTTCTTCTTTTCCCTTTTTTCTGCATTTATATTTGATGTCTGGTGCTACTGGCACTGGGGTAATGGAAGAAGCAAACCACATGTTGTGTCTTGCTAAGCCAAGATTAATTTCAGCATCTACAGCTCTACAGTGCAGTCAAAGAAAAACAGCAAAAGAGCATCCAAAACCAATATTACTGTCTAACAGCCAAACCCCTCTGAAGTGTTCAGCTCCTTGGCCCTATGTCTGGCCTAAACACTTCTGGTGACTTAATCTTATTCTGCCTTCAGGAGCACCCTGGACTTGCACATCCTTTCCTCATGATTTCTAAGCTCATCTTGAAAGGTGACTGCCCCAGGCCTGCAACCATACAACAGAAAATATTTAGGACCAGGAACCTGAGCTTCCTCAGCAGATGCCTGGTCCAGGGATGCATAGTATGTGCGTCTGATTCATAGTGCTGAGCCTTCAACTGAGTCCTGTGCCTAATAGAAGAGAAAACGTTTTTCAAACATATGTAGTGGCTAAAACAGCAAGCTAAGAGACTTTTGGATTCCAGGCCCTCCTCAGCTTGAGCAGTTTTGAACTCACTGTTTCTAATGTCCAGGAGGGCATCTCTCTCACAGGTGAAAACTGAGGATGGAAGTCCACCTACTGAACCTTGGCCAAAGGTGGGTAAGGACAATGGAAAGGGAAAAAAAAAAAGAGAAAAAAAAAAATGTGTATTGGGTATATATAGCAAGGATTTAGTACCTGGGCTGGGAGCGGGCTGCGTGTGTGGCCTCTGTGAGAAGAGGCCAGGGCTGCCCTGTGCTGGACACGGCTGGTCCCAGCTGACTCCAACAGCCCCACTGCAGGACACAGCCGAGCCCCTCAGCCAAAATAATGCCACCTCTGGGAAAGTGTATTTAAGAAAGGGCAAAAAATGCCAGGCAGAAAGAGAGGAGAAAGGAGAAAAAAGTGAGAAACAGCAGAAGGAACACTAGGGTGAGAGAAGGAGAAGGGGAGGAGGTGCTCCAGGCATCAGAGCAGAGACTGCCCTGCAGCCCATGGAGAGAACCACAGGGGAGCAGACTTTTCTCCTGAAGGACTGCAGCGCATGACAAAGCCCATGCTGGAGTAGAGAAAAAGTGTGAGGGGGAAGGAGTGAGAAAGAAACCACTATGTACTGATTGCAAACTGCCCCCCATCCTCCTTTCACTGCTTGGGGGTGGGTAGAGGAATCTGGAGTGAAGGAGTGAAGTTGAGCTTGGGAAAGGGAGGAGGAAAGGTGTTGTCTCAGTGTTTGTCTTTGTTTCTCACAGTTCTGAATCTGTTTTAGCCCAGGACAGTAGCTGATAAGCAATCTCCCTGCCTTTATCTTGACTCATGAGCTTTCTCACCCTATTTTCTCCCCTTGTCCCATTGCAGACGGGAGCAAGCAGGAGGTGGCTGGGTGGGCATAGAATTGGCTTGCTTCCTCTAATGAGAGTCCTCCCTTGGGAGGTGAGATCTGAGTTCTGGTCAACAGTTTCAGCACCGGCCCTCACACAGCACAAAGGACCTTCCCATGCTCCATCCACAAACTACAATAAGGCTTAAATGCTTACTAACACAATTGTTCTAGAACTATTCAGCAGAGCTATGTTTAGATACACAGCAAAAGAGAAAGTCTAAAATGTAAGTGCCTCCACATAGATGACATGAGACTAATCATCATCTGAATGTCTTTTAATGGCTTTAAGGTCAATAGAAAAACAAAAGGGCCTGTACCCAAATATAGACCATTATTTTCTATACAGAATTGATTCCCTTCATCACCTTTTTCATTTCTGTTAAATCTCATACACATTTCTCCCTCTTCTCTTTCCACTGCCTCTCCAGCTACTTCTTGAATATTTATAGAAGCTTTAGAAATGTTATAGGCAAATGAAACATTGATACTATCAAGATATGCATGAAATGAACCTAAGCAACCATGTAATCTTCTTACTGCGACCCTCTTCAGCTCCCACCCTCCCCCACTATTTGTTGTGCTCGCTTGTTCTGTCATGTCTAAAATTAGACTTGTATGCTTCTCCAGGCAGAAACCATGTCTTATTTGCTTTGTGAAGTCTGTAGCATATTTTAAACTGTGCTATTTAGTCCTGGGTGAGAAAAATCTTCCTCAGTCCATAATACTTTTCAGGTTTTCAAAGAAATCTTAATCTGTATAAGAAAATACAATCTTTCAAGCCGAGAGCCACAAACTGTTGTGTTTGTGGGAGTGTACTTGAGAGAATTACTGCTATAGACTTGCTTATGCTTTTAACTCTTCTGTAGACATCTACTTCTGCCCATAGTCAGAGATGAAGTACTTAGATAAATGAATTAAATCTCTATTGCATCCTTGATATTTACCAGGGAATGGAGAAAGTCCAAATTCAAGTCCTTGGTTTTTTTCAGTCAGTAACTGACATAAACAGGAAAAAAACTTTTACTCACTTTCGAGAGGCACCTGTTTCTCCTTCTACTGTCTTCTCTTATTTTGACTGGAAATTCTATTAGGATTTGTTGTGGTTTAACTCAGCAGGCAGCCA
>NW_009193507.1:0-12930 GCF_000690835.1 Fulmarus glacialis | reverse complement strand
GAATCCGGCGCTGTGAGAGGGGTTCAAATCAGCGTGGGTTGTGACACTGTCAGCTGCAGCCTTAAGCCCGAAGCTGTAAGGGAGGTCTCAGAAAAGGGAGCGAGCTTGTATTCACCCTGTGAGTCTCACCCGCCCTCCCCCCCGGGAGTCCGGCCTGCCGAATCGGCAGGGGCGGGTGTAGGAAAGGGGTCTCTGCCCTGGGCAGGAATGACAAACTAGTTTCTTCCCCAAGAAAATGTAATCAAGGGACAAATGCGGTGTGTTAGCCATACAGAAAAAAGAAAAAAAAAAGAATAAAAAAGCACTGTTGATGAGGATTTTCTTTGTAATTATAATTTCATCTAGTATTTTCTCTTATCTGGGGGATCCTATGAATGATGTGTCTTTTTCTTCTTTCTTTGTGGTGTGTATCATCATTACCGTTCACTTATTTTTAAGCAGTAGTACATTTCACTTTTGAACTCGGTGTTTCTGTATGCCGCTGAAGAGACCGCTCTGCTGAAGTGATTGTCGCTCAAATTAGTCCTATTGTTTTGTGATATACAAGTCATCTTCTATACTGGCTGGATTAGCCAGTTCAATGGCAGTGACAAACATGCATTGTTTGTTGTTAGAGAGGGGAGTCTCACATGGGAAAACACATGTACATCCAGTCGGGACACATGCATTTCCCACCAGAGAGAGGGAGAGTTTTAGCAAACTGGTATTTATTGCTTGTTCTTGCATGCGTGTTTTGTGTGTTGGGTATCACAGCTTGACAACAGGAAATAAGGTATTGAAGAAATGTTCAGGCACGTAAAGATGTGACTCTCAAAGGATTAACAGAGCTTCTCTGCAGTTAAAGTATGGACTGATTATTTATAGCTCTGAATTTTGTAACACTGAAATTAGGGTTAAGCCTGAAAATAACAGGTACAAAAGGAAGGATCCAAATCTGCGCAGCCTGAGTTGGCAGTGTTTAGAGGGAACTAAAGCCAGCGGAAGCTGTGTGAGGCACTTGAAAAAATCATTTTGTTCCCACAGAACTGCAAAAGCATCAGGGGACAAAATTAATTCAGTACTTATATTTGATGATATGATATCAAATATTTAGGAAGAATGTCAAGAAACATATTATATAAGGAAGACTTCACCAATTAAACATATTTAACAAAACTAATACTCTTATGAGGGAATATTATAGTAAGTCTCTTAAATATTTTCAGTCTAAAAAAGATTGTTTGCACTGTGCTAACTTTAATATTTGCTATGCTATAAAGAATAATTTTTTCTCTGAAGTAAGAGAATTTCATAATGTGTATCAATCCACTCTACCTGGGTAGAAAAAAACCCAGTTGGTTTCTCCTGTTATTAGTAACTTTATTCCAGAACAAAATTACAAATTCAGAAAACCTGCCAGAAATTAGTTTTCTGTAGGTAGACTGGAAGAGTCATCTCTGCAAATCTGTACTGCCTTCAGTTTTCCCAAGATTCCTGTTGAACAATGAATTCCAAAAAAATAAAGTAGTTTTTGCTATCAAAACAAACGGGATCTTACTGTAACATCATAAAAGGTCCGAGAAACTTTTGCATTAATTGTTCTGTTGTTTTTCCCACTGAAAATGGAATTGCACGAAACTGATCTGACCAAAACCTAGGCGAATAGTCCAAATACATTTGTACTGTACTCCAACACCTCTTATTTTTCTTTTTCAGAAACTTCCTGTGTTCTCTTCTTATAAATACTTGCAAAAAACCCATGCATTTTGATCTGGCATATTTTCATACACTAGAAAGCAAATTTTAAATGTGTTTTCAGTGGTCATTCGTATAAAGAACAGGTATCAAATGAGTCAAATAAGAAAGAAAAAAATATCGCTGCGCACTCCATTTGTTCGGGTTTTCAAAACTAAGCAACACCACTGGAATTTCAAATATTGGGGTTTTTTTTCCTTGATTATGAATCCATTACAGAAAATTTCTTCCATTCCTAGGTAAATAAGAAATTGGATCCTTACAGACATGAGCATAAGGCAAAACATGAAAAAAAGAATGGAGTTCTCAGGTCAGTCTGTTTAAATCAACAGGACTGCTACAGTATGAATTAGGGCTTTTACATGTACATGTACATGTTACCTATGACAGTTATATGGGAGGTTCTGCATTAGCATATATAGCTAAAGTCTTGATTTGCTCAGGATTCTGTTTCCTTATTTTTTTTGCAAGGGAGAAATGCTGCTTTCAAATGCATGGTTTTTATTACATTCCAGAATTTCGTCTGTTGTTATTTCTTCCTGGAAGTTAGAATTGTTCCCCATCTGCATAATTTCATTTGTAATTTTTCATCAGAAGCTGCCATAAAGTACATTCTAATCTTGTTTATTAAATGCAGTTGCCTCTTATGTTAAAACTATTTTTTGACAAGGTGACACAGGCTTTTCTCTAGGAACTACTCATGTTAACAATAATATTGGTTTCAGAGAATA
This sequence comes from Fulmarus glacialis, assembly GCF_000690835.1. Classification (NCBI taxonomy): domain Eukaryota; kingdom Metazoa; phylum Chordata; class Aves; order Procellariiformes; family Procellariidae; genus Fulmarus; species Fulmarus glacialis. The sequence continues at coordinate 10,465 of NW_009193507.1, read as the reverse complement.
AAATCATTCAGAATGAATCATGAAGTTATTAATGATTTGCTAGATGAAAACATACAAAAATAGATCTTTTTTTTTTGAAACTCGCAACTTCTATTCTTTTTTAAGTTTCTTTTGCTGCGCATTGAGCTTGTGAGCAGAAAGCATTAGGAGGACTTTTCATCTTGATTAAAGATTGACGTGCATAGCTCTTCATGCACCGAAATGAAAATATGCCCCCTAGAGCAATGGCATTCGACCTTTAACAACTGAAGACCCATTTGAAATGACAAAGAAGCACGCAAGTCAAAAGTACAAAAATGCGTGTGACAATTTTATTAAAAAATATGAATGAATGCATTCATCAAAAACAGTTAAGAAAATCCAAAGGCACTCTGCAATTTGTGTCTTAGGGCAAAGTAATTGATTGGGTAGATTGTATGTTTTTACAAGAAGGAAAAAAGAAACTTTACATACATGAATGGAAGGAAATGGTGAAAGATATCATCCAACAAGTTTGCAGAACAGCTGAAAAGAAACAGACATGAGCCAGCATGTCATACAATTTCTCACTCGGACCCATGCTAAAAGCTCTATACAGGCCTCTGAAGAATGAATTCCATAGGTTGAGTACCACTGTCATTAAATACTGTAGGTGCTGAGGTTGTTTTCATTTTCCTTTAGTGTTCCTTTTGAAGTTATTCACTGTGTGGATATCAAGTAACATTTTTTAATGCCATGGTGATAGATTCTGCTTTTAACAGAGTATTTTGCAATGAGGACAGCCTTTCTGTCGCTGAATGCAGATTTGGCTGTAGGGAATGGCAAAACTCCCTTCTCTGATTATATTCAGTTATCTAACCTGAAAATCGCTGCTGCATATTCTGCATTTGTTCTGTACAATAAATTCCCATTTGATTTCCAGAGTAAATCTGCGCAAAGGCTGAGTCAAGAATTGCAATAGCAATCCACAGTGGAAAGGAAATTCTTCCTCTGTGCTGCTGCTGCTGCAGGCAGCTTCACCAGGATGTCAGTTCTGAAGCACAGAGCCAAATTCAGCCTTGTGCTACCTCCTTTCATACCTTTTTGAACTTGATGAGGCTATGGAGCATAAGGAATTTGGGGCTTACTTATTATGAAACTGTTTAATGCAAGATGTATGGCAAAGAAGTACCAGCTATGAAATGTAAATGCTGAAAAATGGCATGACTCTGTTTAACTCCTCGTTGCTTCACAATGCTATGGACAAAAATTGGAGCTGACATCTCTCTTTGATCTGGTTTACCCATCTCGCTCTGCTGCTATCAGCAGTGTGTGACAGCAGCAGACATTAGCTAGGAAAGAGGGAATAGGAGAGAAAGAAATGTAATCCTCCCCATGGCCTTCATGGGGAAAATAGTGAATTAGAGCCAGACGCTACACCTTTTAGGTGGACTGAGAAAACAATGCCCTTCTCCTAACAACTGTATGCGCATGCCAGGATATTGGGGAATACAGTCAAGTGGACTCATTTATTTGCAAAATTAATAAATAAAGACAAAAAGACAGAAGGCAAAATTGAAAAAGTGGAATACACGTGAACCCAGGCTGAAAATGTGATGTTTTGTTTCATTCTGCTTAGATTACATAATACAAATCAGGATGTGCATCTTGTCCATGCGTATGTCTTCCTTCCTTTTGAATTTTGCCATATTTTTGGTCTCTGTAGCAGAGAAGGGGAACAAGGATGGTCAGAGGAATGGAGCAACTTCCGTGTGAGTAAAGACGCTATTCCCTTCAGCTTCGAAAAGAGGTACTTAAAAGGGAATATGGTAGCTATTGATAAAATTGTGAGTAATTTGGAGAAGGTTGAATAGGAAGCAACTTTCAGTACAGGGTTTGGAGGGCACCCAAAGAAGTTATCAGAAAGCAGATTTAAACCACGTACACAAAAAAGGATGTTGTGGACTCTCTAAACAGAGAATTTAAAAAGGGGTGAATGCATTCAAGGAAGATTAGTCTAGTCATGCTAGAAACTGTCCAGCCTTTCCTGCCTTTCTCTCTTAATTCTCTGCCAAGTACCCACTACTGCTCTTGGTAAATACTCTACCAACTGGCTGATCAGTATGGTAGTTCTGGTATTTCTATCATGATTTCAGCAGTTTCAGTATGGGTTACTCAAAAGTATTTCCATTTCTGAGACTCAAATGTATCATGCTTTCTTGTGAAGGTCTATTTGTGTTAATAGTTTAAGACAAGGAATGCAAAAGCTAGTAACAAACGTTCGCTATTTTATCTTTACATTATATATTTAATTTTTTAAATGTTTATGTTTGCATAACCATCCTGCTACTCCTGCTCTGATCACCTCACAGCTTTATGATGATTTCTAATGCAGAACATTGCATCCCAAATACTGTAATTCATTTACCTAATGCCATTCTATTTTTTTTCTGTTATTCCCCATTTTAATTTTCCTTACATTTTAAGAACATTCCAGACTTATCAGCAGAATTAAAACAATACTTAGCATTTTAAATTATGATTTCTTTTCTTTATTATGCCATAATTTCTAGCATGTTTGAGAGTCTGGCTTGCTAGAGTCAAACCTGATATTTGGTTGGTTGGTAAATCAAGGAGGAAAAGGAGACAGCAAAGTTCTTCCCCTTGTGATGGTTGAACACTGTAGCTTCCAGTGATCTTTGTAATAAAGGACATGGAGAAGACTGAGGTACTCAATACCTTCTTTGCCTCACTCTTTCACTGGTCCCTGGTCCCTGAGGCCCTTAGGGAAAGTCTGGAGAAAGAAAACCTTACACTTGGTGGAGGATCAACTTAGGGTACACTTAAATAAACTGGACATAAACAAGTCTGTGGGACCCAATAGGATGCACCCACAAATGCTGAGAGAGCTGTCTCATGTCATCATGAGGCCACTCGATTATCTTTGAAAGGTCATAGTGATTGGGGGAGTTTCCTGATGACTGGAAGAAAGCAAATGCCATGCCTATCTTCAAGAATGGCAAGAAGGAGGATCCAGAGAACTACAGACCAGTTAGCCTCACTGGTTGTGTGCAACATGATGCAGAAATAATTCTGGAAAGTATTTCTCGATGTATGAAGGTCAAGAGGTGATTGGGAGTAGTCAGGAGGGCTTTAGGAAGGGGAAATCATGCTTGACCAACCCGATAGTCTTCTATGATTAGATGACTAACTTGGTGGGTGAGCAGACAGCAGTAGCTGTTATCTTGACTTTAGTAAGGCTTCCAATGCTGTCACTTGTGACTTCCTCATTGACAAAGTGATGAATCACAGTTAGATAAAAGGACAGTGAGGTGGATGGAAAACAGTCTGAACTGTTGCAGTTGAAGCGTTGGAGTCACGGGCATGAAGTCCAGCTGGACTCTCGTCGCTAGTCCTGTACTCCAGGGGTTGATATTAGGGCCAGTACTGTTTAACATCTTCATTAATGACCGGGATGATGGGAAGAGTGCACCCTCACCAGATTTGCAGATGAGGAGCAGTTGATACACCAGATGGCTGCACTGCCATTAAGTGAGATCTTGAGAGGTTGTTGAAATGGGCCAACAGGAATCCAGAGCTGAACAAAGGGAAATGCCAAGCCCTGCCCCTGGGGAGGAAGAAACCCCTGGCACCCACCCAAACCGGCTGGGGCTGATTGACTGGAAAGCAGCTTTGCAGAAAAGGCCCCAGGGCTCCTGATGGACACCAAATGGAATGTGAGCCAGCAAAATGCACTTGCGGCAAAGGCAGCCAGCAGCAGCCATGCTGCATTAGAGAGAGCTTCACCAGCAGGTTGAGGATGGTGATTCTTCTCCTCAGCTGTGCTGAGAGCACATCTGGAGTGGTGTGTCTGGATCTGGGCTGCCCAGCGCAAGACGGACTTGGACGTGCAGGAGCAAGGCCAGTGAAAGGCCACAAAGATGCTGAAGAGATTGTAGCATCTGACATATGAGAGGCTGAGAGAGCTGGCATCACTTAGGCTAGAGAAGGGAAGGCTCAGGGGCAAATCCTACCCATGTGTGATAGAGGGTGTAAAGCAAATGGAGCCAGACTCTTCTCAGTGGTATCCACTAGAAAGTTGAGAGGCGATGGGCACAAACTGAAACACAGGAAATTCTACTTAAACATAAGAAGGAAAAAAAAAATACTCTAAGTGTGATTGTTCACTAGAACAGATTGCCCAGAGAGGCCCTGGAGTCTTCCTTGGAGATACTAAAAAATGCAGCTGGTCAGTATCCTGAGCAGCCTGTTGTAGCTGACCCTGCTTTGAGCAGTGGGGTTGAACTAGATGATCTCCATAGGTCCTTTCTGATCTTAATGGTTCTGCGATTCTGTGAGAACAGCCAGCAATACCCACTTGAGAGGTAGCATAAATTAAGTGCTAAATGGGCAAACTAAGAGCGTACGTGTGCTACTCAGTAGAGTGTTGTACATGGTAGTGATGACCAGGACATCTACAATAACCAGGTTTCTGCTTGGTGCTGCACTGTACTGTATGGACATGTCATACATACATGTTTTGACAGTGCTCCTCCCTGATTTGCGTTATATGGATATAGCTTACACAGATTTCAAAATTCCAAAAATGTCAGTGGAAGATTGGTGTTGAGTGGGCTGTATGCAGAAAAGATTCCAGGTCTAGTAATACTCAAGACTTTGATCTGGAAGTACATACAGAACTGGAGTTGAAAAAATCTGGGGGGCATTAACAAAGAGATTAACAGTGCTGGGGCTAGATGGTAAAATCTTGATGCATTAGTGAAAAAGACACATTCATGGCGGGGGGGGAGGTACATACAAAATTACATGTCAGGGAGCACTGTGTGTAGCTACAGTATGGAGAGTTGCATCCTGAGAAGCAACTGATCCTGACAGTTGAGTTTTTGAATGGCGAAGTTGAGGCAAGAAAGGAGAATGTGCTAACAGGGAAGTAATCAACAAATATGTAGGTATATCCATGCACTCAATTTTAATGTCCATATTTTAAAGGATGCCCAAAATTGGAGAGAAGACCCACAGCGATTATTTGAGGCCCAGGAGGAGGCGTTTTACTGCAAGAAACGTAAAGATCATTCTGCTTATTGTATTAACAATGTCAGAGGTGATTTTATCTCACTGTAAAAGTAATGTCGGGAGAGATAGTGTGGGATACTAAAGTCTCTTTAGTAGAGAGAGGCGTAACTAGAACCAATGGCTGGAGGCTGAGGCAAGGCAGAGTCATCTGAGAAATGAAGTGCACGATTTTACAGTAGGTCTGAGAAGCCATTGAAACAGATTACTGGGGTAAAGTGGTGACTTCTCATGGTGTCTTCAGCTCAGCACTGGATGTCTTTCTGGAAGACATGTTACTCCAAGCTATTGTGCGGCATACAGTGCAAACAAGATGAAAGGCAGGCTTGTTATTAGTCAGGAGGTCAGTTTTGCTGCACTGATAATGGATGCCCTACAAATGAGCTAGAGCTGTTACTGACTGTGTAAAGTTCTTTTCAGATTAACTGAATGGTACAACAATATAATTGCTTTTGGCCTTAAAATCTATGGTTTGCATTAGAGGAGTGAAAGAGCTCTTTGGTATGTATTTCTAACCTTAACTATCCTGCCCTGCTCTGCCCAAACAGCTGTAAGGCAACATCAGAGCCACCAGCTCTATGGCCTGATCTGGTTGTCTTCAAACAGCAAGGGCTGTGTGTATTAAATGTTAAATGTATTCTAAATATTGTATAAAATGAGTTTAGATACACAGAACTGAAGGAGCAGTTTCAAGGCTCTTTAGTTAGAATAGTGTATAATGCTTACATAAAGATGATAGAACTGTTACGCTCTATCTAAAAATGAATCCATTTTAATGCAAGGTGTCAATAGGTTAATATTTTATAGCATAAATACTGGCAGAGAATCCCCACATTCTCCTCTACTACTTACATTTTCATGAGCTCAGTAAACTGAAACAATAATCTTAATAGTAAGGAAAAACAAGACTAAATTACAAGTTGCAGAGGCTATTGTCAATTTTACAAATCCAACAATAGCCTGCAGGGTTCCAGTTTGTTTCTAGCTGCTCAGGAAGCTTGTGTGATTTGCTCACACATTTTTTCTTATACCCCAGAGCTGTGCATCTGCTGGAGTCAGGGATCTAATATTCTCTTTGAACTTCCTTAGCATCCTAGTGCATGCTGTGATCCATAATTAGTGCATACACACACACACGCTAGCTATATTAACTCCTAAATGTCAGAAGTTTTGCTGTGTCCAGCACCTGGTGTAGGCACTGCACAAGAAGAATACAACTCTTGCTCTAACCTTGAGATTGAAAGTCTTCAGTTATGACTTGTATCCTTAGGGGGAAGGAAAATAGAAAACACAACGTTTTTGTTTTTCAGGTGTGATACTATGATGCAATTTTCCAGATGTGAAGAAGTACCTGGGATCAATGATCATTTTAACATGCTGTGAGCACTTCATAGGTTTCTTAGGGAAGAGAAACACTTGTGGAGCAATTGTTTGCGATTAGGAGTGCTCTCATTTCTGTTAATGATGGTGATTCATATAAACCTGCGTTTGTTTTGCAGTAATGAGCAAGACTTTAAACACCTCATATCCTTGAGATATCCAATCTGTTTCAATACCAATAAATAAAATAAAGAATAAGGGAGCGGGGGGAGGGAAGCAGATGTATGGAGGGGCACTGATCAAAGATACGTCATGGAGCGTAAGCACTAATGTAGAGGGATCATGCCTAATGAACTTGTAGAGCTTTAACTTCCTAGTTATGTGTCACATCTTTACTGCCCCAAAAGAATCATTATGATCAGTCATATTTAGCGACACAGTTATGGATCTGTATTCCATTATTGTTGGGGACATCCCAACAGCTATGTTTGAAGCTTTGCACCTTTTTTCAGAGACTGAAGAAGGACCTCTGTTAAAGATCTTTGAGATGATAAACTATAGTAGCAAGAGAGCCAAGACCCCAAGTTAGCAGAAGGCTACATACTCAACAAGGAATTCACTGGTCAAATTGCGTTAATATCTTAAATGTCTAAAATAATCACAGGGCCATGTATTCAGATTCCTGACACTGGTTTTATTTTTTCAACATGCCACTGAGGTGTGCCAGGCTGTCACTAACATACCACAGTATGTATTTGTGTGAAAATTACTTTACAATATTTTGCACCAATTTGTTGTTCTGTCAAACGTATTTTCTCAGCTCTGTCTTGGAAACTTCCTGATGCAACAGGCACTCACCATTACTTCCCAGATTATTAGATAACCTTCATTCAAGCTGAGTTTGTTGTTGCTTTTATCCATTCTTCTCTGATAAAATTAGCAGGGCTTTGCATACATATAAGTATAAACAAAAGGAGAAAGAGAAGGCAACTCCAAAAGTTTAGGCCCCGCTGGTTAGCAGATGGCCCAAAGTCTAGTGAGACTTGTGTTGGAGTGTGGGCTGTATAGATACCATGCATGCTTAGTTTTCTAGGGTGAACAAGAATGATTGCATTAAGCACGCTAACCATATTGTTCCAAGAGATGAGCATCACAGAATTACAATTTGATTTAAAGCCAGCTCCGTGACTGAATGTCCAGGTGCCACAGCAAGATCAGAGGATGCCAACACATTTCTGGAACACGCATGAAGTCCTTCACTGCCCTGCTCCATCCCACCTCCTAGAATCCAGGCTGTAGCTGGCTGTCCTGCAGGTCAGGCTCTCCCACAGGTCCAGCAGAGAAGGACCTGAGAGTGATGTATTGGTTAGGTTGCCTCTCAGCTGAGGCACAATCTTACTCAAGTTACGCGCATTTTAAGGATGTGGTGAAATGCAGTCAATGCATGCTGTAATCACAGGATTCTTAAACTTATTTACCAGCTGCAACTTTTACACAATTAGTATATAATAATCTATTCTGATGATACATGTCCAAGTTAAGGTTCTGCCTTCTGCAACTAGCTGCAGCAAATATTTAGAACAAAAATATGGCCATTCATTATTATTTATTTATGCTTTTATAGTACTACTGAAAAGTCCTACATGTGACCACAGCTGGTTTCTCTGTAGATTGCAATTAAACTATCTTCTAATCTGCAATCTTAGACAAGAGGAAAAATAAATAGTTTAAATATTGGGTTAAAAAAGGCTTTTATCATGTTATCACTGGTGCAGTGGTGTCAATTGGCCCTGGTCATATTTTGATTTCCTATGGTAGTAGTTAAGGTTAAATGTGATTGTCATAGTTCACTACAAGGGCATGCAGGTATGAGAGACCAAAGTGCCACTTGGAGCATCTAAGATTCAGAAACATATAATCTACTCTTAATGATTACCTCACTTTTGCTCCTTTCTGGAAGTAGAAAAGAAGAAAGAAGTTCCTGCCACGTTCTCCTTTCAGTGATATGGAGAAAAATCTGGATGTAAACAAAAATCCTTTTGCTTGAGATTAGAAGCCATTATTAAAACTGCTGAACATGGGTTAGATTGATACTGTTGCGAAAGCACCAATGAAGTAACACCTGGGATAAATTATCAGCTGCATAATATACTAATTGAAGCAGAACAGTTTTTTAGGCTAGGGTTTTTCTGCTATCATGCAAGCAATGCAAATGAAGGGTCAGAGTACACAAATGAAAAGAAAGATATTTTAACGGAAGTCCTGTAAGTCACTTTGTAACCTAGCGCAAATGTGTAGCAGGTCTTACTCTTTAGAATCATTAAGCGAAAAAGTACACTCTTGCATATGCTTAAGGTACCAAATGACCAAAACCTTAAGATAAAGTATTCTTTTAGGAAGACTTATAGTTTGGCCGATGTGTGACTTAATAGTAGGTAGAAGAGAATTTCTCATGAGGCTCGCACTGGGTGCAGCATGAAGTATAACTTGGAGCCAAGCTGGACACCAGGGAAGGGATACAGCTTCTGTATGGCTTCCATTTCCATCAAGAAACTAAGACGTGAGTACACAGATAAATAAAACTGTCAAAAAGTTTGTGGGTTGGTTGGTTGGTTGGGGGGGGTTGATTTGTGGTTTTGGTGGGTTTTTTTAGAAAATAATCTTCAGCAAGAAAGCTACCTAACAGCAAGGAAAGAAGCACAGTCTTTGTCTGTTGCTGTTCAAACTAAGCGCAGGGAGCTTTAAACTCACTGCCTGAAGATTATTTCTATTCCACTGCTCCATGGCAGTTCTGACCGATTCAGGCCGGTTTCGAGGAACTCTTGCAGCATGAGTCCTGCCTACCACATCATCTTCCACTTGTATCTGAAATGTGGATTAAGAGTCGTTGATTTGGGTGCTTGCAGATGCTGGAATAATCGTAAAGCAGTAAATTATCCCTCCAAGCTCTACTCTGAAACAAGGCAAATAAATATATTGCAGTAGATATTAACATGTTCTTTCTCTCCCTCTCTCACATGCAAGTTATTTGTTTGCTTAAAAAAGCAAATGTGAAGCTATTTTCAATCAGAAAGTATGAGTGCATTAGCTCTGCACATATATCTCTATGTTTGTTCTACAGTCCTTTACAAAGTGCACAGTGTGGATATCTGTTAGGCTTTTAGCTCCCTACCCAGTTAGAGCATATCATAAAGCCTAAACTAGATCAGTCAAAGGAACCAAAGGAGTTTCCAGCTTTATTTGATTCAGAGAACCAGCTGAAAATTTCCTTTACAAGTACAGTACATTTGGGCCTTCAGCTATAGTGAACTACCACTGAAAACAATAGTTTATCATTCACAGCAGTGAAAAAGGAGGTCATACAAGGATCACCTCTCCAATGACATAAACATGAGACTTTTCTCACAAGCTGTCAAACTTCAATTGTTGGTGAGATCTGTTGTGTCAGTGTTTTATAATAATTGCTTCTAAGTCTTGTTAAGGGTCTAAAACAAATTACCTGAGTGACATGCTTTTGGCACCAGTGAAGGAGCAGCGAGGGGAATACGTATTGCATAACAGACTTGCCTATCAAGATTTTCTTTGAGTTTATTGCAGCAATTTTCCTATTACTTTCCATTATTTGAAATACCATAATAAAAGTTGCAAGTTGTCTCATGCTAACAAGGAAACATTTGTTCTCTGGATAATAGTCTAGCTGGCCAACATAAAGTCATTCATAACAATAGACTTCTTTTTAAGAAGAGGTGTTTTAGACAAACTGAAAAAAGTTAATCCTTTCAGTTGTGAAGGCCTTTCTTTAGATTTAAAAAATATTGACTGTCTTTGCACTGTAAGTCAAGTACAATTTCTTTTACATCATATGCAATAAATGGATGGCAGATTATATATATTAATGAAAATCAACAACACACCTGTCCTAATCTACAGAAATGCACTTGCCTGCAAAAATACATCAAATTTAATATATTATTATGTATAAAATTTATATATATTCCCTTGTTAACAGCTGTAGAGGAAAGTGAAAATACTTCCTACTTGCAAAACGCTGCTTCTGTTTGATTATGTATGTCCTGGTTCAGCTGGGATAGAGTTA
>NW_009193506.1:539-4572 GCF_000690835.1 Fulmarus glacialis | reverse complement strand
CCGCGGGGCCCCGGGCACAGACCCCGGCCCCGCCACACGCAGACCCCGGCCCCGCGCCTGCCTCGGCACCCAGAAGCTCCTTACTCTGCGCAGGCGGCCTTTTGGCTCCGTGCTGGTCTGTGCGCAGGGGTGAGCTCCCATGGCTCCAGTCTGGAAAGGGGCAGAGGAGGCACCGGCTCAGGCTCTGGGCAGGACCCAGCTGCTCCCCGTGAGCATCCCTCCGGCACGAGCCCGCGGGTCCCTCGGGGACGTGTCCCCCCCTCCCCTGGGGACGTGTTCCCCCAGGGCAGGGATGCTCATTTCAGCAGGGGATGAGCAGCCCAGAAGGGCTTCTCCCAGCCTGTGGCCTTGCAGGGGTGGGTGGAGAGGGCGAGCCAAGCTCCCGGCCCCCCGAGCTGCCCAGAGCGGGTTCCCCACCCTGCACCATCCCCGCGGTGCCTGCTCCAGCCTGCCCGGGCAGAGTGGGGTGCCCCCCTCCATGGAGCGGGCTTTTACCTCCAGCAGCACAAGTGGCCTCTTCTTCTGGGCATTCATGATCCCACCTAGACAGCAGCACAGGGATGGGGACCGCGGCGCTGGGAGCAGGGGAGAAGGGCTGAGCTGGGAGAACGGGAGAAGGGCTGAGTCGGGAGCAGGAGAGAAGGGCTGGGTCGTGTGTCTGGGAGCAGGAGAGAAGGGCTGGGTGGTGTGTCCGGGAGCAGGCGAGAAGGGGCTGCGCAGCAAGGGATGGGGATGACCCCCACTTAATAGTGGTTATGTATATATTAAGCTGCCCCCCTCAAAAGTTAATAATCCCAACCAATTATACTTCAATGCTGTCTTAAGCGGGTCTTCCTAATCACCTCGTCATGCCTCGCAGCCTTCCACACCCCTCAGAAAGGTTTGGGTTTTTTTTCCTCCCGCTGTTTCATGCAGTAGATGGAGTTTACCTCACTTTTTATGAACATCCCTTTCCAGTCTCTGATCTCGGTCTGCATCTGGACAGCAAGTGGTGCTGACCAGTGCCCAGGTCCCTTTCTCCCGGCACAAGCACATCATTTAAGGCCATCCTCTTCTGCAGGGCTCCCCGGGATGCTTGTTCCCCCCCCAGCCGTAAGGCTGGAATAGCATTGCACAGCAGGGATGGGGATGACCCTTAAGTGGGGTGCAGCTTCATGGGGAACGTTGGGGAATCTTTATGTTACCCCTCGTGGTGAATTAAACACACACTTTTTTGCTTAAATATAAAATAAAATGAATGAACACTGTGCTGGGCAGATTCCTGCCGCCATTAACGGTTTTTCAAGGAGTCTGCAGAGATTCATCATGAGCAGATCCGTTATATCCAGCTGCCCCGACACCCGTCCCTGAGCGGTTGCATGAGGCACTTCAGCCTGGCCGTGTGTCCATTCCCCAGCTGGACCTGCTGCCCAAAGGTGGCCCCTGAGTGCTCCCATCCCAGGATGGCTGCAGGACAATGCTGTCGCTGTTTCTGCTCTCATCCCCAAGGCAAACTCCACTCTGTTGCAGGGAGTCCTGCTTGCTCTGGCATCCCTACTGCCAGCCAGCTCAACCCCTTCTGCAGCTGAACCTCCATGACAGGTCATTCCTCGGTCCAAATTCCCACTGCTGAGCAGTTACAATCTGAATTTCCCTTTCAGGGATCAGCCTGGGAGGGTGACACAGCTCGAGGCTCACTGTGAGTGGGGTTCCCTTTCCTCAGCCCAGCACCCTGCCCTGCAGCCCTGAGGGGGCAGCTCTGGGCTTCCCCTTCTCCTGAGCTCCCAGCACCCCCCTGCTCCTGGCCGGACCTGGGGAAGGGGGCAGAGGGAGCCCAGGACACCGGGATGGGTAGAGGGGACCTGCCACCCCACCATCCACTCCCCACCACCTCATCTTGACGGCAGTGCAGGTGCACGGAGCAGGTCCAAGCTGCAGAAGGGCCAGGGCATAGGGCCAGCTCCACGAGGCGAGGACCATCTCCTTTGCTTTTTTGTTGCCCCAGGAGCAGCCAGTGAGCCGACCTGAGCACTGCTGATGTTCTCCAGTTCAGATACAGCCATGGGGGGTGGAATTCATCCCTGTCCAACCTCTGGATCCAGGTGGCGGTGGGACATGGCTGCGCTGCCACATGCTCCAGCTGGGCACGTCACGGGGTGATCCCGTGTGAGGACCTGCGCCCGACGCGCACTGAAGGCTGCTGAGGAAAGGACAAGATGTGCTGCTATTAGTGTGTGGTGAAGACTCCCTGGTTTAAGTGTGAGGTAAAAAAGCTCAGGATGGTTGAACTTGGACATCCCTATGTGCATGTGTGCGCACACTTGCTGTACACAGCAGCACCCCTCTACCCCTGCCGGCATTTTCCTACTGAATGGTCCCTCTCCCACTCCACCCGCCCCGGCTCCCCCCGCCACCTCTCACCCTGGGATGTGGCCACAGTGACTCATGCCAGCGGCCGATGGCTCTCGGGGCAGTGGGAGGAAAGGCCAGTGAGTGCATTTCCGCAGAGGTCGGGGGGGAGCGCTGCCGGCTGTGTCCCTGGGGATCCGGCCCTGGGAGCCAGCCACCCTGCTCCCACCGCTGGGGTCCCCAGGGAAGGGGAGTGAAGGATGCTCCCAATAGCAGCACCTTCCTGCTGTTCTTGGAGAGGAGGAAAACCAAGCTGGCCCTGGTGCCAGGCTAACAGGCTGGCAAGAAGCAGCATGGCAGAAGCGAGCGGTTGTCCCTACCTTGCACGGTGGGTCAGCACCTCCTCTCCTCCTCCACGGTGCTTCTAGCCCTGGGCATCTCTCACAGCCCTGTCTTGTCCTCAGCACCGCACTGCACATCTCGGGGCATTTGAGCCGAGGCTGTAGGACCTCACCAGGGCACTCACTGCCAGCCACGTTTTCCCTGGGTCTGGCAGCCTGTCCCACGTCACTATCTTGGTGTAATTCCCCGCTGCCATCCCCTGCTTAGGGTATCGAGATGACTGTAAGCAGCACTTTGCCAAGCCGGGGAAGGCGTTTTCACCCAGCAGTGTTTAATCGCAAAAGAGAGGCAGAGCGTGTGCCTTAAATGTCAGGGGCTGGAGGAGGCGGTTTTGGCTCTGCTCCTCCTCCCACCTCCCCTGCGGATGAGCAGAGCCCAGGGGGATCTCAGGATCCCGGGCTGCTGGGCAATTTCCCAGGGCACTGGCTTGCACGGCACCGGCTCCGTGGGCAATTTCCCAGGGCCAGCCTTTGTCCCACTGGATCCTCACATGGCAGCGCCGGTGGGGTTACATTGGCGAGGGCTGCAGCCCACCGGTCCCTGTGTCCCCAGCCACCTCTGGCCCCAGACCCTCTTCCCAACACCACGGGCTTGGTTTCCCAGGGCACGGGGCTGCAGCACGTACCTGGGCGGGCTTCCCACTCCTCGCCTGCGGTTGCTTTGAAAGGCGGTGGGGAGAGCGGGAGCACGTGTGCGAGCAGCCTCCCATGCCACCCCGAGGGGTGACCTTTCCTTACCTGTGCTTAGTGCCTGCAGCACAGCGTGGGAGATGGGGTGAGCTCTCGCACCCTCTGGCTCAGCCCTGCGAGGAGGTAAGGGCTGCACCATCCCCTTGCCCAGGTGGTAAGGGTCTGGCCATGCTGGCGAGGGGCCCTGGGTGTGGGGCAGGGTGCCACACAGCTCAGCTCCTTGCTCACCGAGTTGGGAAGTGATGGGGTGTCCGTCCTGCGGGAGGAAATAACGCGCGTTTAGGGAAAGCCCAGAGCTCAGCAGGACCATGCCAGGGGCAAGCGGGAGGGAGAGGCAATGCCACTGCCTCTGCAGCAGGCTTGGGTGCATGGCTTTGCACAAATTTGAGTGCACAGAGTGCACAGTATCAGACCCAAGGGCTGATTCTGCACAGCCAGGATGGTGCTGCAGAGCGGGGCCATAGCACAGCCCTGCTCAGGACTGGCTCACACTGCCTTTCCATTAAAGTCACCTGAGTTTTAAAGCTGATGGGGGCAAAAAAGCATGATTATGGCAGAAAAAAAGCATCCTGCGTGGCAGGGCTCCAGCACTAACCCTCGCTGCGTTTGTAGCC
>NW_009193506.1:0-341 GCF_000690835.1 Fulmarus glacialis | reverse complement strand
CAGTAAAAAGAGCCAGCAGGATTCCCCCAGCAGGGGGAGCATCCATAGGGCAGCCGGGGCCGGGAGCTCATCGCAAAGAGACAGGAGGCAAAAACTGTGGGGGTGGTGGGAACTGCAGCTGAAGTTCAGAAAGGCAGACGGGTAACGCAGCACCCAGCAAAGCTCTGCAGCATAAAAAGAGCCAGCAGGATTCCCCCAGCAGGGGGAGCATCCATAGGGCAGCCGGGGCCGGGAGCTCATCGCAAAGAGACAGGAGGCAAAAACTGTGGGGGTGGTGGGAACTGCAGCTGAAGTTCAGAAAGGCAGACGGGTAACGCAGCACCCAGCAAAGCTCTGCAGCA
>NW_009193505.1:0-6269 GCF_000690835.1 Fulmarus glacialis | reverse complement strand
TCCCTCGGAGCTCGCGCTGCTGCCGCGGGGCCGGCCGGAGCGCTGGGGCTGTCGTGCTGCAGCTGCGCGGAAACCTCGGCCGTTACCGACGCAGAAACCTGCGGGAAAATCGGTGCAGAGCGGCACGAGTGGAGCTGGAAGGGCAGTTTCCGTAGAGCACAAGCACGCTGCTTTGGAAGAACACTGGGTAGAAGCGTCAGAGCAGAACCCAAACCGGTGGCAGTGGTGATGGCAAACAGAAACGTGTCTGGTTTTTTGCCGGACTTTGCCATCCTTAGGTGCTAATAATATTTATAATATTTTCCACTATCATTCCCAAGCACTAAATACATATATTTTAGGTCATGCTCCTTGAAAGTCGTTAGACTCTTTGGAAATCTGCCCCCACCACCCCCCCAATCTGTGCAATTTCTCAGCTTAAAATAAACTTTAAATGGTCATACTGATTACAGTATGACTCCTGTATATGAAAGAGAATAAAGTTTTTGTTAGCGTCTCCTATAAGCACTGGGTGAAGCGGAGACACTCAGCCAACTAAGCAAAACTCTTGAAAATATGAGCCTGGTCTGTCAGGAGAAAAGGTAATGACTCTGAAATTCAGGCTTCTGTTCTTGCTTTGTGGATTGTTACTCAAAAGGTCTAGATTGGTCTGTAAAATATCTACTCAAAAGGTCTAGATTGGCCTGTAAAATAAAACTTCTACTCAAAATATATACTGAGCTGTTTTCTGTTGTTACCCGCAAGGCTAATGAAAAGTGACCTTCTTTGGGAGACAGAAGAACCACAGAGTGGAAAACTAAATTTTCTTCCATCACATTTTAACCCTTATAAGGGTTATGATTTGGGAAATAAGCTTTATGATTTTTCATGAATACTTAACTTCCAGAGGAAATGGATGAACTGCAGTTGCTGAACTCTTACGAGCTTCTGAAACATTACCTTACATTTCTGCACATCAACAAAACATCCAGGAGGAACAAGAAATGTCTCCTCTGCCATTTCCAAGGGGTGCCGGGGACAAGTCCTTCTGTCCTCTTATTCAGAGCAAACATTTGCTGTTTTTAAAACCTAGTCTGCAAAATCAGACCAGACAACTCAGCAAGGAAAAAAAATCTTTCCTAGATGATTTTACTTCAGCTTTGCCAGCAGAAACATGCAGAAAAAGAGAAGCAGTGAAAGCCCAAGCTCCAGCAAGCACTGGGAACCCCAAGGCAGCCTAGTTTACATCGCCACACTGGGGCCCCTTCTAACACCCACCGTTCCCAGCCCCTACCAGGCCCTACTTTTACAACATCCCTGTTCTGAACAACTAGCTTCTTGCCTTTTCAGCATGCAGGGACTTCACCTCACTGCTTAAGCCTTGTCTGCTTTACCAGAGATGTGCACTGTAAAGAACGCAGTGCCTTAGAGCTGGCATACCGATTCCACACATCAATACATCCATTTAGCTCCTCTCTGAAATAAACCACCCAAGGTGTCAAAGGCTAGCTTCCTCCGAAACTCCTCTTTTTACAAGTGTTGATGGCCCACCAGCCACGTAAGGGGGCTGAGCTGCTGTGGTGAAGGTATCCCGCAGCTGGTCACGGTACTGCCGCACCAGCACACACCCGGAGCGGGAATTCACAGGAGGAAGTTTAAGGATAACTCCTGGGTGCAGCACGCTCATGGCAGCCTTCTCTTGTTCAGGAGAACAGACTGGACTTGTCCCACTTCTGCTGAGGTTTTTATTTTGAAGAATCTTCATGACTGGAACTGGGGGAGCAGTGAACAGCAGTGCTTTTATTGCATTTGTTGTCAGAGAGACAAAATATTATGCAGCCCTGCTTGGGAAGCCCTTAATCCCAGAGGTGAAAGGCAGCACAGCTCTTGGAAACTGTGCATTACAAAAAAGACCTTTTGGAAGGAAATTGCCAAGGAAAATCTTAGAGGGGAAATGGAAAGCACATTTTGAAAGTGCAAAGTCGTAGCCAGGTATTTACACCTATCCCATCTTTTTACTCAAATCCCCAACAAATCTAAGCTAAAGAATATTATATTGCCACAGAATAGCCCAGTACATGAATGTATTCTTTATTTTAAAAAAAACCCATTCATTATCTTTCCCAAGATCCACTGCAGCTCGTATCTTTAAAGTGTTCTAAGAAGACTGAAACACATTAAATGGGTCCAAGACACAAAAATTCGGATCTAGATTTAGATCTCTGTTATTACAGAGTTCAAAGGTGTTTATCTCCAACGCCCTCGCACAATAATCATCAAATAATGAATGAAGCCAAGCAGTTTCATTTCCTTTGGTTAGAAAAAAAGGAAAGGGCATTTAATATGAAAATGCACTAATTCAGAATTAAATCAAAGGGAATAGATATGCATCTAAAATAGATGTGTGCTACAGGACCTGTGGAATAAGCTTAGCTTGTTTTGTCTAGTGAAACCCACATGGTGAGGGCATGGGTCTGCACTGTAAATATAGCAAAGGTAGATAAACACCAACAGAGAGAGGGACTCATAGCTAAAGGACGAAATTGAAAGAAGAAAGAATGCGTACAAACTAGCTGTAGTTTGTTAGAAATTAGAAAAAGTTTCCTGGCTGTACTGTTCAACTGCGCACTGCTCTAGCTAGTGAAGTAAGACCTTGGAGAGTCCTCCCGGGGGGTACTGCGAGTCGTAGAACTGAAAGTCAGAGAAATGCTAACTGTTTGTCTAACGTGTAAGTGTTGCTCTAGCAATCGCTTCTCTGGAGACTCTCCTGTGCCCAGAATGTCATTACTGAAACAAACCGTGATGCATTTGGGAAAGAATGGGCCGTATTCGATGTCGTATTGCTCACGCACGAGGGGAACTCCACTAAAAGACAGTCGCTCCGATGTCAACGAGAGTAGATGGGTTCCAACTAGTTGCCTGGATATGGTCTACTCGGTCTTTGCTGTTCCTAATGCATATATGCATACGACAAAGATCCTCATCACTACCACTATCTTTATCTAGAGTTCTGACAACTGTGTATAGGTTAATGATTGAACCTATATAGAAAATTAATTCATTTGTAAGCCTTTCAGTTGGCCCCTTGAGCTCACAGTTGATACTCACTAGTGGAAAAAGTGTGATGTCGGAGGGCTAGAAAAGTAGCTCTGTACCCCAGAATTTCCACAGATTCCACATGAGCGTCGCACCGTGCCTGCCTGAGAAGGGCTGCTTTGCTTCACTGGACTTTTTCATTTAAAATACCAGCAGTTTGCTAGCTGGCCATGGATGCTGCAGATATTCTGCACACCGTATTTCCCTCTAGATGTCTGTCAGCAACCTCCTGCTGTTATGTGACAGAAGCAGCATGGCCGGCTCAGAAAGACTTTGCAGCTCCTTCCCAGATAAGGCAGTGGAGTGCAGCTCGTGTGCCAGTACGAAATATCCCCTCTACCAAATGAAGCACAATAAGGCTATTGCTGTGCAGCTACCCACCTATCAGATTAGGAGATTCATTTACTCTTTTAAAAATTTGTAATAAAATTAGAAATATATTTCATGCTGCTTATTGGACTCAGATCAGTAGGGGTATAGGAAAGCTACCGTGTAAGCTCCGAGCCTGAACTTCTGCTGATGTAAACCAGGAGCACTTTGCTGAAGGAATGAAGATACAGTGCAATGAAACCAACATCCTGAACTGATACAACTCAGAATGGTAAACCTAGGTGTCAAAATTTATGTCTGATTTTGCCATCTCCTGTGCATGCATGGAAGCATGGCCATCCAACAGATCATAAAACAGATTTTTATGACAATAACAAGAACTCTGACACCAGATTTTGGGTCCAGAACTCTTTGGATGTTTCTCTGGGACAGCTGCAAGGCGTCTCCAGCTACAAGACAACAGAAAGGATGGGACAATGCAAGGGAGTCCCAGACTACCCATACTATGGTCAAGAGAGGGCAAGCCTTGTGTGAGTCTGTCCCTGGCACGTGACAGCACTTCAACCTGCCCCCAGGTAGAAAATACCCTAGTACGACAGTAGCCAGAATCAGGCTGCAGCTGTTTGGGCTACCCTTGAGGCATGTCCATTTTGTCGAGTCTTTTATCATTAAACAGGGCCTTGGTGAGCAAAGACTGAGCTGTGTTACAGACTGTGCATCTGTCAGGGGCAGGCATGGCCAGTACTCATGGCTTGTGTAAAAGGAAGGATGACTGCACGTTAAAAGGTTTCTGTGTTGTCTCTGCAGCCCATTTGGATGGCAGTAGTTTTCCATTGTTTGGGAGATTGTCTAAACATAGTAAAAGCCCTAATAACTGGCAATGTGCCGTCTGCTCTGTGTCGAGGGGGGCTGAGTCTCTGAACATGGCAGAAAAATACATTCCAAAGCCCCGTTCCTGCTTGGACAGAGGAGCATCCCACAGCTTGTACCCCACTGACAAGAGGCCATTGTGCAATGTCTGCTCTAGTGCCTGGCCACCAAGTGACAGCCATGAACAAGCTGCTTTGCACAACAAAGAAAATCCTGTGAAAACCATTTTAGAAGCCTGGAGCAGGACTGAGACTAGAGATATAATGATTTCAGTGTGTACAACAGATGGAGACTTTAGAGCATGGAGCCACTAATCTATGGATTACAGACTCCCTAATTATAGACTGACACTTACCATTTCTGAGAGGCACTACCAGCCGAGGGAGGGATCTTGCAGATCAGTGCTCAACAACCGAATGCCATGTTAGGGATAACAAGGGAAGGAACAGAGATTGGAAAATGTAACTGTACCAACCTCTTGCTTATTTGTGTCTTTGAATGCTGCATGAGGTTCTGGTCCGCTGCAGATCTTGAAAAGAGGACAGCAGTGCTGGAAGAGGTCCAGAAGAATCTGGCATGTGCGCTCAAAGACATGGACCACAGCTGCACCCAAGCAGGCTCCTCAGTGACAGGCACTCCCTCGAGGACGACCCGCCAGTCAGTCAGTCACACATTTCTCAACATAAATAGGGGAGCCTGTAAGAACCAATAACAAAGTCAGATCTTGAGCACCTCCAGCTGCAAACCTCAACATAATACTAATCCCAGAATAGTCCTATCTTATTGACTCCTGGCCTTGGAGCAGATGAAAACTCATTATTGCTGCTACTTTGTGCCTAATTCTGTCCCAGTCAGTCATACAACAGATCATACACCGAGATCTACAGATCCCACGAAACTGGACCCTGATATTAACTCTAGCACTGCACTTAACTGATCTCTTTGAACCCTGGGACACAAGAACTAAAGCAATCAGCAACCAAGCAGGTGAACCCATTGTCATTGGCATGGGCCAAACAATGGTCATCTATAAACTAAGGTCATCAACTCTTTTATTCCAGATCCCTAACCCTAAGAACAATCCTAATCCAAGCGGTCAGCCTGTCCCTGTGACATTTCATATTTCCAGATTTAGCTACATGATAATGGCTGGGAGAGAAAACAGCTTCAGCATAGATGAAACTGGAGGCCTACCTAGAACCAGCAGTGCTTTAAGTCCAGAGTCCTAACTGAGATGCCATCACCCACCCTGCTTCCCATCGTACCCAAATTAACGAAAACTCATTTGTTTACTTCTGGCCTTATCCTATACCAATCTATCTAGTAAAATACAGAAATTAACTGAGCTCCACAGCCATCACTAAACTGAACACCAACCGTAGCCTGGACCCTAATGCTGTGCATTGCCTGAATTCCTCAGCTGCCTCAGACACAGGAAAAACACCCATATTTGAGCCACGAGAGCCTAGCAGGAGCAGGAAATTCAAGCTCTTCAACTTTATACTCCGGTACACCATCTATACTCATGCCTTGGGGACATCTCTTACCCACAGAAATAAATGTAAGGCAATTGCAGAGATTAATAACAAAAACCTGGGATCTGGCAAGACGCAGTCGTCAAATAGGTTTTCAGTGCCTCCAGTCAAAAATGTTGGCTTTAACAATAATCCTGACTTGATTGCCCGTACGAGCTCTAGACTGCTAAGAAGCCAGTGCCCACAGGGGCCCCGGCCACCGCGCCAGCCATCGTCTGTAGCAAACCCGTGTCCCCAGGTCCCTGCGGAGCCGAACCCTGTTCATACGCGCGCTCTGAGGTTGCTCGCTCCCCAGCTCACAAACACTGATGCCAGGCCGGACCCGCCAGCTCCCACCCGGCGCGGTCCTGGGCGCCAAACGTGGCACCTTCAGGAGTTTCTGTCTGCAACGCCCGCTGCGCAGTGCCCACGCGCCATCGCTGCCGGCGCGTCCCCAGGCTGAAACCGGTCTGGCACGAC
>NW_009193504.1:0-56749 GCF_000690835.1 Fulmarus glacialis | reverse complement strand
GGGGGGGGAAGGAAGTAGTATTGGAGCCAAACCTCTTCTGTATGAGTCCATGAAAACATTGTCTGCAAAGAGAAGTATCAAAATGTGACTCTCCTCTCGTCTGCTGGCTCTCTTTAACTGTGGGACTCTTCCTGTGTTTGAGCAGGGCTCACTGGTTTGTTTTTTTTAAAAACATCTGGAAATAGTAATGGTAATATCCATGTTTTGGAATAGGCTTTAGATAAGTGAGAGTATGCACTAATAAATTTAGGACACTTGTATTTGGTTCCCTCTTCTGCTGCAGAATTTCAGCTTCGTATCTTCTACCTCTCACAAATATGATCTCTTCTTATATTCCCTTCCTGTACATTTTCCTAATTTGAAACCTCTTATAGGTCAAAGGCAAAAAGGGAAAACTGAACAGCGTATGCCTCATGTCATGGGAAAAGTTGACACTTTTTCTTTATGCCTCTAACACTGTCACTAATAATTTGTCTCTAAGCAATTTCATCCCTAACAGCAAGTTTAAATGTTAATCCAAGGTTGGTTTTCCATGTTATTGGCTCATCTGGCTATTGATTTGGTTGATTCTTGCTATTCATTGTTCTGGTAAATCTGATCAGCTGGAAGGGCAAGACACGTCTTCAAGTCTGAGAGGGGCACCTATCCTCTCCACATCTGTTTTTATGGAACTACTATGTAATAGAGTTGACTTGTATATTTAGCCACACTGTGTGGCAAATATATGGTTACATACAGTAAACTCCCAGTTATCCAAACCTCCATTTATAAACAGTCTCTATAATTCCTTCTTCTCTTGA
This sequence comes from Fulmarus glacialis, assembly GCF_000690835.1. NCBI lineage: Eukaryota > Metazoa > Chordata > Aves > Procellariiformes > Procellariidae > Fulmarus > Fulmarus glacialis. Next base: position 55,949 of record NW_009193504.1, on the reverse strand, counting down.
CTGCTGATCATTTGAACTCAACATTATCCAAATACACTGGATAAACCAAATGTGGTTTGGCAACCAGGCTTCTGTTATATTTAAGCTTGATTCATAATGTGGCAATAGTCCGGTAATGATACATATCCACTTTTCCATAACGTACTCAAAAACCTGTGGATAAAACACGGTTGCATAAACGGTAGGACTGTTTTGCTTCAAATTACAGTGGTGGGAGAAGAGAATGTATTTTTAAGAGCACACAGAAAAATGTTTCCTGCTTACTCCATTACAAAGGACTGTAAGGAACAGTGTGAATGCCTCCACAGCGTTTTCCGTGATGCTTTCCCTCACTTTCCTGCAAATATTCTGAATATGGAACCTCTTACTGGGTGTGAATAAAGCCATTTGAATCTAACCCTTTTTTGTATACTGCTACAAGCTAATTTTCAAGAAATTGGTAGCATGCTGCTCAGCTCCCACCTTTATCTACTACCTATGCTCTGAATAGTGAAACCACCTCCACTTTCCTTCCACTGCAGAAATTGTTTCTTCCCAGTTGGTGGCCTATATGTGACTCCAGCCATACCCCCATTTGTATCTCCTGCTCTAAAACAGGAGATTATAATAAAAATTTCCTGAGGCTTCTGTCATACCCGAGGGAGATACAGCTTGTGCGATTCAAACTCGTTACTTTGCAGGCTTAGCCTCCTTCTGCTGAGAGAGGTATGACAACCTAGTTCCAGTTCAGTAATCTGTAGCAAGGAGGTGGCTTTTTGCCTGCTCACCACCTTCATAGGCAAACAGTCTTACTCACAACTGCTTCAGCTCTCTGATGTTTCCCTGGGTGCCTGTTGCTGGAGGAATTCCTCTGTGTTTCTCTGGCAGGCAGAAAATGCTCTCAAGCCTGTAGTCAGAAGTATCTGTTTCTATGAACGCTATGTTAAACAGTTATGTTTTATCTTTAACTCTCTTATCCTAACCTGGCTGTGTGATTTACGTACACCGTGACTGCTATGTGAAGCCTGACCCAAGTCTATGTCAAAGTAAAGATATGCCCAGTAGAAACAATTTACAGGATTGAAGCCTTTGTTTCTCATTGTGGCATATGGTATACATTTTGTTTACCAGTGATCATATGCTGCTAAGCCGTGCTTCCTTTAAAAAAAAAAAAAAAGGCACTGCTGGGCAACACAGTAGGGAGGTTATATGTGAGGCCCCTTGTTTGATTTGCTGTAGCTATCCTCTGGGGTCGGGTGGGATATTCTGTAAGGAAGGGAGACGTCTCCTTCCCTAGGGTCCAGCAAGCCTCTTTGGGAAAGAAATGTACCTTTAGGGTATGAGAGGGAAAGCCAAAGAGAGCGGAAAGGTGTGCCTGTATCTCACACATGTATACGCAGCTCAGAGTCTGCATCAGGAGCAGGGAGGCTGGTGGAAGAACAGCAAGGGGAGTAAAAACCAGGCCTCAAAGGTGAAAAAAAGATATTTTTCATAGACTTCCCAAGGGGACTCTACAGAGTTTGACTGATTGTTGGAAAGGGAGCACACCTGAAAAAAAAATCCTTTCTACCAGCAGACAGGCATATTTGGTTACAATATTTCTATACTGAGTTTTTATATATATTTCAATAAAATGTTTTGAATATGTTGTTCTAATAAAAGCTAGTCTCCAAGTTTCAAAACCCTTTTGGTGTATTTTGAGGAGCTCAGCTTGTGAGAGAGGTTCAGGAAGATTCTCTTGAGAGTTCTTGCTGATTCTAGTCATTTTGAATTTGAGTAGGTTTACAAAAATTCCTTGCTGAGGACAGTAAAACCTCAAAAGTTTGTGGGTATTTTTTGTTTTAGAATTGATTTTTCTCTTATCTAAAGCAGAGATACCAAATTCTGTGAGTATTTGAAATTTGAATACTTTAAACCAAAAGTCCCTGGAACTTCATCTGCAGCCTAGAATAAATTTCCACAAAAATTTAAATAAATGATTATGAACACATCGGAAGTACCATTTTTCTACGGAATGTCACCATTGTCTTACTTAATGAGAAGATCCTGCCTTTTTAAAAGTTGTATCCTGATGACAAATTGTCTTTGTATGATGCATGAACCAGAATCCTTCTGACCAGTTGTGGTTACTGAAGTTCCCACACTATTTTTGCAATAACAGTGGAAGTGTATTTGTTTGCCAGACTATTAGTCCAAAATTCTATTAACATTAGGTATGCGTTGCCTAATGAACATACTCTCCTACTTCCACCATGCAATTTTTAATGGAGTCTAAGTTCTCAATGCAATTTTTAATGGAGTCTAATACCATTCCTTTTGTCTTGTCTAAAGCCTTACCTTTTTTTTTTTTCTTCCCCCAGTAAAGCACATGGATTCAAAAAACTCAGATTCAAACTGTAGCTTCACTGCAAGTCTACATAGCTGTGATAGTTCACATCACTTAATGATATGGGGCCTCAAGTGCTTCTTCATTTTGGGTAACTGGAATAGACCCTGAGTCTTTTTCTAGCCCTGTGGTTGACAATGAACACTTTGGTTTGGATTTCCTGCTGATTCAGGAGAGAATGGATTAATACCTAGAAATGGCTATTGGATCTTGGGTCTGTTGAATATGTGGTTAGAGAAGTCTCTCGTTCTCTCTCCGGTTAGCGTGACCTTCGAGAAGTCCTTCCACTTCTGCTTTCTCCATTTTCAGTGGGTAAAGGATGATAATGGTTACCGAACCTCTTTAGGTTTATTGTGAGAATTAATTGACTAATAATTTTAAAGCCCTCCAGCTCATCAAAAGATAGTTCAGACTATTATTTTTCCCCCCTGTTATTAATGACCTAAGAGGGCTTTGAACTAGTGAAGAAGAGGTGAAAATATATATCCCATTATTAGTTCCAAGAAACATCCACCACTTCTAAATCATAAAAAGGAAGCACAAATTGTTTGGCAGAGTTTCCAACACTGGCCATGAATGATTCTTACTGAAATTGCTGAATCATTCTCTACAATGTTTTATGTTCTTTAAAATCCCGCACGTTCAGTAAATCACCCTGCAACTTCAGTGTTGCTTAAATTAACGAATGAGTTTTATCAGGCCATTAATTCAGGCTTTTAAAAATTTTATACAGCTGCTATAGATTTGTGTAAAGTATTCAGTATGCTTGATCATTCTGCATTGGTTTTAAAATTCAAAAATCAGCCTGAGCTCATCAGCCTGAGCGTTAATGGTACCTCATGGGTTTGAACCTCCTTTAGCTTAATGGCCTTAATTTGCTTTAACTGATACATGTTCAGTGTGAAAAATTTAAGGACCAAAGTAAAAATGGTGAAAGGCAACAGAATTGTAAAGTAGCTTTAGGAAACAAAGGATGTGGGATAAAGGAAGATAAAGTGGATTTGGGCACAGTCCAGTTGGAAGAGAAGAAGATCAAAAGAAACAAGTATATATGATGCTCCCAAAGGCCACAGGTGGCGTGGATGTCTTGCTGCCATTTGTGCCTTTGGAAATCTCCTAAAGCCTTGATTCTTCTCCTCTTAAATTCAATAGCAAATCTCCTCATGACTTTGTTGGAGCAAAATCAAGCTTTAACCATTCGAGGTATCCCACAAAGCGGTCAAGGAGCAGTTGTTTCAAAGGGTATAGGAACAATTAATAAGCAAGCATAGGCTGTATTTGAAGAACAGACGGGATAATCGCCTCTTTTTACAGCACTGATAGAGAAAGCTGACAGTGGTCACTGCCAGGGGAGTTTGGAATAGACTTAATAGTTGCTTCTAGGATGTGGAGTAGTGAAATCGGTTTTCTTAGAAGTGCAACTTTCGGCTTTTAGTTTTCCCTATCTGCCTTGACCTTTCTAGTGGGAGTCCAGAATGGACTCCTTTTTGTACGAGATTGTCCTGTTATCAACTGGATACTTGTATACATGCAAATCTTACTGTAGTGTGGTCATTTACTAAACTTAGTAGATACTTCAAGGTTTTTATTATGCTGTTAACTTTCTTTAGTTGAAAGGCATACTATTTCTGGGGATGAATGAACTGATACCGAAAGGTTTAAGAGTAGAAGAGTTGTCATGTAGTTTGAATGATAATCAAGACAACTGTTCTAAGTTGGCATCTCTTCCCTCTTCATCTGTTGGCAGAACTAAACTTGGAGAAGTATAAGGTCTTTTTAAGATTATAATTCATATTGCTTGCTGAAGTCTTAGGACATCTTTCTCCTAGGAATAGGTGGCATAACAGTGGTAAAAGTGTGGCCAGTACATTTGTATGACCCCAGTTGTCGTCCACTGCATCTATTACAATCCAGCTGATTAAAGACTTTGTGACCAGCAGACATGAGGATCCTGTTCCTTGGTCCTGTAATCTTCTAAGCCAGCTCTGTTGCTTGTTCTAGCAGCAGTTCTTCGTGGCTCACTGTGGCTCACAGATTCAGATTTCTGACCTGATACCCTATTTGGGAGTAATGATGCTATTGCTCAGCTATCTCTAAATCCCATCAGTAGTATTTTTCCATTGTCTCCTGATTTCCTCAGTTGCTGTTGTAAGCTCCAGCTTAGTGGGCTTCTAGGGGGAAGATATAAAAATGAATTTTGTATCTACAGAAGTTCCACTCTGAAAGCATCTGAGAGTGATTAGAAAGTAATTGCTTTGAAATAATAGAAGACTTGGGAGAAGCATGTAGTATAAGCACACCACTTCTGGGATTTCAGGATATGGCAGTGCTTCTTCCTGGTCAGAGGCTGTGGTGATGGACATTTGCACATCACAACAGTTATACAGAGCTTGCTTCTCCCAGGTGAATGCTGAAGTGCCCTCAAACTGTGCCCCATCCTATGTTCTCTTGGGCAGAAAGTCCATCTTTCACAGTGATGGCCTGATGCCTGACAGGCTAATGTTGTTAATGTTCCTAGAGTTGATCGCTTGTGTCTTTTTAGGGATAGCTACCTGTAGTGTTTTCTGCTAGGATGCTGTTGGTTTTGGAGAATAGGTAGTCTTTTGTCTGGCCCAAAGCACAAGAGGAAGACCAGTGCAAAATAGAATTTGCAGCTTCTTTGAGACATGTCTTAGCCTCTTTAAAATATTCCTGCTTAGCAAACTTGTGGCATTTGCTCTTTAAATCCCTCTGGAATTTACATGTTCCAGGACTAACCTATGCTTTCCACTAACTATCCACTTTTATATTTGTGGAAGAAGTAACAATGGGTGTACTAGTTAGTAGCCTGGTTTGTCACTGTTCTGAGAGAGGATAGCATGGCCACAGAAATGGTGCAGAATGGCTGGATCTTGGGACAAAGTCTCTCATTGAACCTTGTTGTCCTTATTAATCACTATTATGTTTTGGTAGTTGAAAGTAGAATGACATCTTCCTAGCTGCATACTCTGTTACATATGATGAAATGCTGTACTGAGAGCTCTGGAGAAATTAACTCTCTCATTGCTGCCACCTTTTCTGTGCATGAGATGATTGTGCTGAATTTCTGCACAAACATTTGGATGGAATCTGTTTCTTGTTCCGTTAGCATCCTGTTCTGGCTGAGGGGATTAAACACTTGTGGAATCAGGTGCTTTTCACTATCAAGGAGGAGATCAGTATCTGGTCCTAAGGCATCATAAATGTGGGTCTTTAGAAGCTGTGTTCTAAGAACAGGTGAGCTAATTGGTTCTTTTACAGCTCTGATAGAGAAAGCTGACTGTGGTCAGCTGTCGGCTGCCACCGTCTTCTTTCATGTGTAAGGAAAGTTCTATGGTCGTACTGATATATGCTAATGTCTCACCTTTATTGTCTAGGAGATCAGATGCAGTTTCTAATTCTTTTTTTTTGTTTTGTTTTATGGTATGACTCTAGTGAACAACTTGATAAATGCACTCAGTTATGTTTTTTTAATACAAAACCTGCTTGGGCCAGAATAGAAATCCAGCACTTGAACAACCTGAAACCCACTTCTTGCTTATTCTGAAACTGGAGATGCAGATTGAAATTCTATTTCTAGTAATGGGCTACATGGAAATACTTCTTCAGTTTGATTGAGAATCCAGGTTGAAATCCCAGTCTGAATTTTCACATAGCGTATTCTCTCTGTTTTACTTTTTCTCCGTAGTTCTCCAAGTAAATTTCCAAGCTTTCAAAACTTTCACATTTTTTAATGTGTGTTTTCCCTTATTTTGACAGAGACCATCTTTTAAGGTGATTCTTCCAACAATTACTGGCATGTATAATCAAATTTCAGACTAATAATGGTAAAATATCACTTCTTTCAATACTCTTCCTCTGTCAGTATTTGTAGACTTTTTCACAAAGGTGAAAATAATTTCTGTGCAGGCAAACCATGCAGTCTCCTGGTGAACAATTAAGTTTCATTAACTTTTATTGGGGGGAAGGGGGCGGGCAGTTTAAGAAATGCAATAGCTGCATGCTGGCTCTTAGGGGGAAAGAAGAAATTTTTTTTTAAGTGAATGTTCCTCTTGAGCTTTTTATACTTACAGCTCTAAATGAGACTCTAATCTGTGGTAGGTGCCGAGACTCTCAACGTGGCAGGGTGAAGTTTGGCCTACAGACTTACCATGGACTACTTTTGAATGGCACTTGCAAGAAACACCATGGCAAGACTGGCATGTTTTTCACAGCTGAGATCTTTTGAGCTGTGGCCTCTAGGTCAAGGTCTTTTACTGCTAGGCTGTAATTGTTGAATTTGTGAGCAGCTTCTCAGGTGAGCTGTGATGGGATGCTGTTTCTTGCCTGTTGGAGAGCAACAGTGGGAGCTGTTTTGTGTTTAGATCTGCAACGCTGAAGATTCAGTAAGTTCAACCTGCTTCCCAGGGGGAAGTTGGGAGGGTCATAGACCATCTCCAGTACTTTTGTCCCTATTATGATTCAAATGTCTATACAGAAAATCTTTATAGGTCTTTCTTCCTCAAGTCTCAGAATATTTTCCCTTTTTATCAGCAAAGTATGAACAAAAGCTTCAAAGTGTTGAAAGAAGAAAATGGGGATTTGTGCCTGGATAGGACTAGACTGGCTTAGAAGAGGCAATGGAAATGTAGCTGTGGGGGGTGGGGGTGGGGGGAGGTCAGTTGCTCGGAGGTAGTATTTCTGTGATGTACTTAACTAGGAGAGAATTGTTTCTTATCTGTTGCCTTTTGTATTCAAGGTACTGCAGAATGCTTTGCAGTAATGAATTAGAACTGCAATACCTATGTAAGCAAATGTAGCTGCAATTATGTATTTGGCAAAGACTTGCATCCTGTCTAGAACAAGTTGAAGGTGTTACAAAACACGGAGATGTTTGGTTGAGGACTAGAGTGTATTGTCCTCCAAAATTGTCATGTAGTCTTAAACATCTGTCTAGAGCCAGTGGCAAGCATCAGACTTTCTTAATCTTTCCTGATCATGTGCCTCAATTAGACAAAAGTTTATTATACAATGCCAAATTCATTGTAATCAAATCTTCTAGCTGAATCTGAACCCACAGAAGCCCACACTTTTATGACTTATTATCTATTCTTCCAAAAATATTAATCATTTAATATATACTCTTAAGTACAGACACCTGGACAAACTCATGCAAAAATTGTTGAGAGAATATTACTGATGTTGGACTATGAGTAAATAGGTAATGTAGGAAAGAGTAAAATTTACTCAAATTAATGTTGAATCAGCCTCAGAACTATTCACATGCTAATGAGGGTTTCCCTCAAATTATCATAAAAAAATAAATAAAAACAATTTTCCAACCCCCTGCTCAAGCACGGTCAGCCAGACCAGGTTGTCCAGCTGGGTTTTGAATATCTCCATGGATGGAGACTCTGCAGCCTCTCTGGGCAACCTGTGCCAGTGTTTGATCACCCTCACAGGAAAAAAAAGTAAGTTTCTTATTTCGTTCGTAGATAACTTTTTTTTTGTATTTCAATTCAGTGTCAGTTGCCTCTTGCACTCTTATGTCTTAGTTTTGCTGTACTTTCTCTAATAGCTATTATAGTTTGTATACATAAATGTTATCAAAACAGTTAATTTCTCAGTTTTGATTTTGAAAATGTTCACTTGCTAACACCCTGTTTTTCTCAGGGAAAACAGATTCCATAAAACTGAAGAGGCAGGAGGGGAGTCAACAGGCTGCAAAAAAGACCTTTCTCTAAGCGGACAACAGTAATTTCTTTTTTTTCTATTATGATTGTGCCATGGATATTATAGAGTCTGGGGGTGGAGTGGGGGGGAGAGGTAAACAAAAAAAACCCCAAAAACCAGAAAGAGCTGGATTCAAGTGATTCTGGGCCTTTACATGTAGACAAAGTAGATGGGTACTTATGACAGCCAACTGATGGCTCCAGTAAAATCAGTCTTAAGGAAAAGGACCATAAGAAGAAATCTTTTCTTTCTTTTTTTTTTTTGCCCTCAAGAATGAGGGTGTCTTACAAGGTTTGCCCTTATCCCCGAGGGTGAGATGACTCAGCAAAATTGTTCCTCAAGGCAGGCACCCTTTCACCGTATGGCTAATGACACTGAGCTCAAACAAACCTCACCCCTTCAGAGATGCAGGGCAACAGATTAAAATTGTAGTGGTGTTTTGGGGTTTTTTTTTTGTTTGTTTTTTGTTTTTTTACACCAGCATAGGTAGATACTGTATATTTTCTGTGGCTCTGTCCTCGCTGTGCCTCCACACTGTACCCTCTTCATGACCCTGCTGAAACTATTTAGTGTGGTTGGTCAGGAAAGAAATCTGAGGGAAAGTGTGGCTGGTTTCTGTCTGCTGGTTGTGATCCCCTCCCCTCTGCAGAGCCAAATGCAGAGTGGGGCCATGGCTTTTCTTGTCTCTGAGAAGTAAAATGCAATTTTGTCTATAATGTGGGCAAAAGCTTGCACTAGTCCTAATCTTGACTATTAGCATGGAAAAGACTTCTTCCCAGACCATTATAATAACAGCTAAAACTCTGTGCATAACCTCAACTGTTACTCTTGAGCACTTCAGAGAAATGCTTTAGTTAATTACTAACTATTATTACTGCCAGCTGGTACCTGGTTAAGTCTGCAGTTTATTTTACTGCAGCCTGCTGTGAAATAGCTCTTCTGTTCCATGGTATGCAGATGTTTTCCTTGAATCTGAGAAACTCTGAGTAGAGGTAAACACACTGGTTGTTCTTAATGGGCAGCTCTTTTGTGAACCCTTATTTCCCAGATACCTATTTTCCATCTATTCTGTTACCTACCCGTTCTCCCACTGTCTATGAATTTAGTGCTAGGTTCTATGCCTGCATTCTGCTACCTATGGATGGCATAACATAGGCAACAGAATTTGCTTCGTGCTCTTTTACAGAGGTAGCACCTGTAGGAGCATTTAATAGTCCCCAACACGTTAATTCGTTCTTGCACCAGTAAATGCTAAAGATGCAAAATCTGATTCTTAGCTATACCTCTATCACATAGTAACTGTAACAACATCCATGCCTTTCATCTGAAGGATCTCAGTATGATAAAGAGCCTGTATGAATAATAAGTTATCCGGTTTAGTGGCCAAATTGGGTAGGAAGAAAATAATTTCAAGTCAACCAAAGCATACTATTTACCTCAAACTAAAATGTTTGGGTGTTTTTTTTTTTCCTAAATTACATAATATCTAGTTCTTCCTGTTTCTTCTTTATTAGAAATTTGATTTCCATTTTTAGAACACAGCATTTAAATTTATAGAGATCTTTTTTCTGTTGGAATTCTCTTCTAAATTGTATGAATTGCTATGGTAAACTTCAAATTGACAGCTTCAAATGATGCTTTTACTTATTTCTGTAATATCTCAAATATAGCATTTACTTGGTTTTATTATTCTGTCTTGTTGCAAGCGTTTATACACTCACCAACACAGCCGTATTTATGAACTATTTAGAAATCACTTGGACCCGACAGAGGCTGCATTCTACTAAATGGATGCAGTGTAATAGAGGCCCTTCTCAATTTAAGAACTGTTTTTCACCTTTCTGCTGAGAGAACCTCATAAAAGTATAGTGTCTCATACCACACCCTCCTCTTACCTTAGAGAAACTTATTCACCCTATTCTTAATTCTTACTGAAATAAATGTTTCATAATGCAGCAGTGGCTAAATGACTTCTAGTGACATAACACGTTCATAATGACAATTAAAAGTTGTAAATACATTTAATACAACAGTTCAGAGAAAGGTGGGGGGGCGAGGGCAAAATAAATCCACAAGAGGTTTTAGAATGAGGTAGCAGAGATTTTGACTTTCAATTTTTGTGTGAACTATAAAAAAAAAGCAGGAACAAGAACTTGTCGTAGCATCTCCCTTCCTTCTCTTCTCCCCTCCGTTTGCCAACCCTCAAAGCATTAAATTGCTTTCTAGTTTTGAGTAAACAAACTCCTAATATATTACACAGTGGCAAATAGAACAGGGGGTACAATGAAGCTTTAGCTTTAAAAAACAAACAAAAAAACCCCAAACAAGCAAATCTTGTCTCTATGGCTTTACAGTTTTGTGTGCGTTAGGGGATTCTGTGTTGGTATTGGTTTGCTAAATTGTTCGTAATTGAGCATTTACGAACACTTGGTATATGCTGAGTTTCTGATTTATGAAATGTGCATAGTGGTCAAAAGATTTATGATTCATATCAGTAATTTGTGTCTGGTGGCACCTGATTTATTAATCAAGAAAATGATTTCCCAGTCAGGCAACTGCTTTGTGAATATGACTGATTTATAAGTATAGGAAATAATGGATAGTTCATGTACCTGATTTATAAGTAGCATTACTGTCATACAGATGGTTTGAAACTCAATACTTTAGACTTTGGATGTAAATATCTATTTTATTAATAAAAATGGACTGATTTATATGACTGATTTGTAAATCTTGATTCTAGATTTTTAGCAGAAGTCATGCTCTAATGTACTTTATTTCTCAAACAGGTTATTTTCTAAGGTCCAGATTTTGTAATCACAGTTCAGTTTATGGATATTTATTTTACATTCTTCTCGCTTCATGTTCTTACCAAGATAAATTACTTTCCATGTCCTTTTTAGGGTACTGCCCTGATGAATGTTTTTCTATCACTTCACACTTTCTCTCGTAGGGATGCTTTATGCGCAGCCTTCATATTTACCAATAATTTCTGACCTCTGTTTTTGTCTGGATGCCACTTGAAGAGCATGTAGCGCTTTTTCTTAGTGGTTGCATACAAATTACCACAGCAAACAAGCTAAAGAATGGATAGAAACTGTAGCCAAGGTTGATAATACTTCTCAAATCTGTTAGAGGCTTGGGAATTTGGGCTATAAACCAAATACTTCGAGATAGCAAGTTTCAGTTACATAATTAAATCAAATAGATTTGTTCCATCTGAGATCAAAAGGAAAAGAAGGTGCCTGTAAGGTGGATCTTTCTGCTGTTTTCAATCAGCATTGGATCATATCTAAAACTTATATTGCAATATTTAATCTTTTTTTTTTTTCCCTCTCCATACTGTTTCTCTGTTGAAGACCTATACTCAATTTTTACTGAAATGTGTCCCCCCCAACATATTCTTTTCCACAGTGGAACTCTTGAATAAAGAACAAAAGTCTTGAGCTTTTTATTAAAAAAAAAAAAAAATTAAAAAATCAAGCTTTTAACTGCAAATGATACAGCAGATTTGAGTCCATTTTTTGGTATAGATTCAAAAATATTAGTAATTTGGAAGCGTACAACCAATACTTCACAAAAATGCTTTCTGATTGAGCTATTCATAGTGGGAATTCAGATCATGATTGAAATGCTTGTTATTGGTCATCTGTTTTTGTTTTCTGATTAATGGTTTAATCTTCATGCAGTCTCCACAAACTGCTACTAAATGAGTTGTGATTACAGTCACTACAAACGCATGCAGGAGCAACAACTCAAGCTTACTAATTTCTGGAGGAACACTGTAGATGGGTCAGGAAGATGGGGGTGAGTGAGAATTTGCAGCACTAGTTATAGGTAACATTACAGCAGTATTTTGAGGCCCTGACTTAAGTTTGGTGTCCCTCATTTTGCAAGGCAACTGTCAAGGAGAAGAAAGAACAGTTCATGGGTATGAATAACCCAGATTGCTTTCACATTTAAGTTAGGGACAGATCCCACTACACTATAAATGGTACATGGGGAGTTGCAACATGCCATGAGAGTTAAAATGGGAGCTATGACCCCTTTAGTCAACAATAAAATTCTTGACTGTTTCAACAGACATCCCAGTTAGTATACCAGCTTACTGAGAATTTATATCATCAGTGACGCTGGGCCATGATCAAGCAAGATTGCCATGGAGTAAAGCCAAACTGAAAGGGTCAGGAATACAAAACCTTGCAGGAGCTGTTAAATGTCCTACAGTCACATCCTGACTGTTGGTCATATCCCCGATCTGTAGAGCTTAAGGTGGATGAGATACATCGACGGGGATGGAGAGGAATTCTGGAAGTCCAAAGCAATGAAGTGATTGGCCCAAGGCCAGAGGTGGCGAGAATGAAACCCAAATATCCCAGTCCCGTGATAAGTGGACTCTCACAGATTTATAAATAAAACTTTGTTCATGTTCTCCCCTTTCTAGTCTTCGGTCACTCCATTTAAAACCACATGAGCCACAATAAACTGTAAAGGGTTTTGCATGGCAGAAACTTCAACCAGATCTTATGTTAATTAGAATAAGCTTGAGTAGCTTCAGATCCTGTGAAGAGCATCATTTTTATGATCAAATTCATGTTGAAGAGATTCACTAACAGTCCATTAACTCACTGTAAAGGATCTGGTAAGGTTTAGATGCGCTGCAAAATTGACTATATTTCTTGCAACATTAATTACAATTTAAACTTTCATATGCTTACAACTGTTGCTTTTAGAATAAAAGGACAATTTAAAATGACAAAATGTTAGGTTTTTATGGATTCTGCTTCATTTACACTACCATATTTTTAAGTTATTGTGGGATTAAATACTGTAACTTCAATTTATAGCTGGCTGGAAAATTTCTGACAGTTTTTGTATAATGAAAATTTGCAGCTGGAGGAAAATATTTAGCAATCATTTTCTCTAATTTTCTGCTGTGAAAACTGAAAAATATTTTGGTCTGACTGAAATCTGAACATTTGGCCTCACAAACCACAGAAAAGCAGAGTTTGTTACCAAACTGGTTTCCAGTTTAAAAGAGTTTTGTTATCTTGAAAGTCCTGCTAACTTCTTGGTTTGGGCTTTCTCTCTGAACTACAGTATCTACGATGCATTGGGTCCTACCTTTGCCTTGGTCCCATCTGTCCTTTCATGTATACACCAAAGCCCTGTGTAGTCTTGTGTACTGACTCTGAGTCAGACAGAAGGAATGGAAAATAACGTCAAACTGCAATTTCCAGACCTACTGCAGTAGGTCCGGTGGAGAGAATTTTGTGTTAAGTTAGTTCAAAACCGATCTTTTCTGTTTCATTTGACAAAATTGTTTTAGTCAATTTTGAAGCGTTAGAATATTTTTATTTATGCATTTCCAGAAATATTCTGAATTTTTGCTTTTTCTTTTACCAGTATTTCAAGTTTACATTCCAATTCATAAAAAAATCTTAGAATTTCTTATAAGACAAAAGCAATGATTTACAACGAGTTTCACCTCTAGCTGTTTCACTAGTGTTTGAGTAGTCACAAGGCTTTGGATTCATGCATTCAGTTACAGCACTAGTGCCTATGTGGTAAATCTTGAGGGTCTTAATCAGTACACATAATAGGGTTTTCTGATTCCAGAATTGAAAGGACAACAGATTGGATTCTCAGCTGGTGTAAACCATTGCTGACTGGAGTCTCCCACCATTTACATCAATGCTTTGTTAGTTTCACTGTTGTTGACTTCTCATTCACCCTTTACACACACAAACACTTTAATGGTGTTATGCAATTGCCTAAGCATTTTTGTTTGTTTCTCACTTTTTGTTTTCAAACATTTCTAGAATATATATACACACAGTACCTGTGACTGTCTTGTCTTCTATCCCTTTCCTTAAAAGGGTTGTTTTACTTCCCATTGTCGGGTTATGAATATAGCCTATGAATTTATCATGAGTTTCAGGATATTCCTCACAGCTGTGACTCCTGCATTCCACTCCAGTGCTTTTTCTCATGAGCCATTTTTAAGATGAAATTAATGAGAAACGTCACTGGATGAATTGCTCAATTCTGAGCGTGTGTGTCCGTATGCGTCTAGGACTCGGAGGCAAGACCTTTTGGAAATATCTGGTTGGCAAGCCATGAAATCTCCTACTAACACAAGGAATCTCACAAATGTGACTAACAAGTGAGTGTGATGTTGTTTGTAGAGTGCGTCATCAAGAGATACACACTCATTTTATGTGAACTTGCTTCCTCTGTCACAGAAACATAGTGACTGTATTATTAACTCTTCTTCTGATGGCTAAATACTTGTGCAGCTAGGCTCCTGTGTTTAGGCTCTCTTCTTAAAGTAAAGTACTGCAGTAAAAGTCTTAGTCGTGGTCTCTTGGAATATTAAGGTAGATATTGCAGCTTCTGTGGTAACAAACATACCAGCTCGGGTAAAGAGCACAGAACCACTGGAAAGAAATAAAGCAGGCAGAGTGGCAACCAGGACATAATCCCATATGTGCAGATTCTCTCATTTGGAGGTTTCATTTCCTTCCCCCACTTGAACCAGCAGGTATAGGGATGCATGAAAGTAAGCCATGAATGCTGGGACAGAAATGATCAACAAAGTGTACTTGAACCTCCAAGGTTCAGTTGCTATCTAAGGCCAAACACAAAACCCAGAGTTATTTCTGTGTTTTAGCTAAGCCGCTGTGCCTATTTCTCCTCTACACATTTGCTTGTATTTTGAGCATCAAGCTGAGTGCATAAGCAGCAGGAAACATTGCATTATTAAACTGTATCACAGTTACTTGGATCCAAGCACCAAGCTCTGCAGTGGCCACCTAGTAGTGCATGTTGCTGAACAAGCATAAAGACTGATAGAATTAAAATAACATGGTTATTGGAGTACAGTGTTACTGTGGTGTATACAATTCCAAATTGGTTTCTGATAAAGCTGAGTCCCAAAAGTGTTGAAGTACTGAATTCTTATAGCCCAATGTGTTGAGCTACAATGGAAAGCACGTATTTAAGTATTCAGAAAAGCATTATCTTTAAGAGCTTTCTTGGGAAATTCAGAGACTATAGCAGTTAAACTGCTGTTTTTACCTGTGCGAGATAAAATCTTAAAGCAATACTTACCATTTGAAGGAGTATGATGAGCAGTAATGGTACTAATTTTTTATTCTCTGATCAATAATACCCGATTATTTCTATGGGAGAATGTAGTAATAACTGAGACACAGCTGAAGTTTGGGGTGACACATTTCTTATTTAATTAGTTAAATTTGTGTGGAAGTTTCTCATAAGGACTTATTTATGTTAAGCATGCAAGGTGGTAGCAGCACAAACAAGGAGAGGATAGATCAGCAGTGAGGCAAAATCGCATTTGCTTTCTGTGGCTGTGAACCACTCCTGTGATGATAATATCAGAGGCTGATGGCTTGCTCCTGTTTCACTTGAAGCCAGTGAGATTTTTGTATGGATTTCAGGAAAAACTGGAGTGGGCCACTGAGTAGACCTCAAAGTTATGAACTGTTACTGCAGCTGAAGTTGCCTTAGAGCTTTGATGTCAGGCTCTGGGAGAGGTCACTGTGAGGCTTTAGCTTCAGGCGCTTACAGTACCCCTCTGCTAGAGGCTATCACCCCCACAGTGTGTTTAGCACAATGTCCTTGTGCACAACTCTGACAACTTAAAAAGACCAACAAGGAGTTCAACCTAAGATGCCAAAGCATGAAGTGAAACAATTGAGATGCGTGTATGTATTCCTTCCTAGTGGCTCTCTAAGGATGGGTGGACTGCTGGGTAAAATAAGGTTATAAACTGCAACAGCATGATTTGCTAGAGCTCATCTGTTAAATCCATCCTTAGTTTCATTTTAATTAACAACTCCCTGGCTTTCTTCAGAACACAGTCTGGCCTTAATATTTACAGTGGGTTGGATGTTAAGTCTGTGAGCTGACAAACGGGGGGAGAGCTTGAAAAAGGTGGTTTCTTTTCTTTAAGTATTCTAGTTTATATTTGTAGCTGCACTTCTGTTGTTTCTACAAAACAAGCTGCATTTTTTTTTTGTTTGTTATAAAATAAAAAAAGGACTGTTGACTTGTTAGCATAACATTTAGAAAGGGTGTGGGCCTTTTAATGACCTCAGTCCCACATTTCGGTGACTGAGAGTTGCATTGCTATGAATTTACTTTAGATGCCAGTTTCTTGGCATCAGTGTAAACTGCCAGAATTGATCTGATTAGAGGTAAATTTTATCATTTTTTGAGAGCTGAAGGTCCAACTGATGTTCATGTTTCTTTGCACGTGCCAGTCAGTGGAATAAGGATAATGTCCATCTTCCAACAGATCTATCTGCCATCCAATTTCTTTCAACATCTCAATAATATTTTAGATGCTGTTACGGCTCCAAATGTTGTGCCTGATGCTTCCTCTATTAAAATTGTGCTAGGGACTTGAAAGGGGGGGAGGGCTGGGACCCTTACTTAAAGAATTTCTAGCGATATCTATGATATCATTAAGCATTAAGTGTTCTGGAGAGATCAGCTTTTCCCTCCCTACTTTGTAATATTAAAATCGGTAAAAGTCAAATAGCTGGTTTGCATCATACCTTTTACTATTTGACTAGACTAATGTCTGTAATAAAATTCAGCTTAAAGCATGAGTCATAGTTTGTAGAAGAATGAAGAACTTCAGTAACCACCATATTAAGCCTCACTTTTTTTTGCCCGGAGGTGTACATATATAGGTTATACTTCTTGTCCCTAGATAGCCAGGAACATGCGCTTGGATGAGCATGTATAGCTCCTGCAGTCCTGAAAAGACTTAAGCATTTGCTCACCTTTACTTATATGATTTTGCTGAATTTATTTAGATAGGCATGTTCTTCATTCAAAGAAATGCAGCAGCAACTATTACCTGGAATAAAAATTTTGTTCAGCTGAGGTGGTGTAAGCCCAGAGCAACATCTCAAAATAGTGGAATACCTTCAACTGTTAGTACAACAGATTATTTTGACTTCTCTGTCTAACCTTTCAAAGCTGGTAAGAGTTTTGTGATTCCCAGTGAATTTACAGTGTTATACATTTGTGCCTGTGCCAAAAACTGAAAGCAGACGCTCTGGATCACTGAAGCTGGCAGAAAATGGCGAGTGGTTGACCAGTGCCAAGATAAAACATCTGTAGGAAAAAAAAAAAACCACCACTGAAATCTGTGCTTTTGGGAAGTAATTTGCTTAAACAGGTCATATTTATGTCAGCAAAACCCTCAAGAATGTTCATCGTTAATTGCAACAACATAAATGTTAATAATCAAGGACTTCAGGAAACATTTACAGAGATGACAGTGTTCTCTAACTAAATTATTAAACATCGCGTTACTTTCACATATGAATCCCAATGAGCTTCTGTACTAATGTGCCTAGGAATTGCTTGGCACTGATTACAGGAAAAATAATTCTTTGTCTCTGTGAGGAGGTGACAAGTGTGATTTTGAAATCCAGACTTCTGAAAAATTAGTGACTTTATTTCCTGGCATTTGCTTAAGGGGAAAATGAAGCAAACATAGTGTTGCTGAAAATGATAGTGTTGTAGTAGAGCTAAATGAAAGTAAAGACAGCAGGATACCACTACAGTGATAATGGGGGAGGAGGATGGGTCTGTTACCTGAGCCGGGGGTGGGGGGGAGGACGACATCCTAGCCATTCTTCATTACATGAGCCAGATTGTGCACTGCCGCAGGGGTGGGGAGATGTGCCTTAGAGTCCCCTTGTAAATCCATGGTAGCTGTAAATAAGAGGAGAGCGTGAGAGAGAATTAAAATGTCTACTGATTAATGCTTAATATTTTACCAGCTCATCTTTCCAAGAACAAGATTTAGGATGTGCTTGTGGAAGGAGCTGCTTTTCCCGGAGGAAGCAGGGAGAGAGGGAGGGGTTAAGCTGGTCCTTAGTATGTTATGTGGTGCTGAGGTATGGGAGCAGGGAAGAGAGATGACATCTGGTGCTGATCTCAAACACCCACGCAATGAGATGAATAGATCATCGCTCCATCCTTAATTCCTGTTTACTAGGAATCCCAGTTCTTTGCTGGAATTGTGTCACCATACAGAATAGATCATGCAAGCCATGTTGCTTTACTCATGGTACATTTCTTTAACACAGAAAGGGAAGAAGCAAAAATGCTAGTATTTTTAATTTATTTTAAACACAGTTAGAAGAAAAAAAAAAAAAACAAATGAAAAAACACTGTCCTTAAGTAGCACCCCATCTTCTTATCACGTGCCTACCTACTTTAGTAGGTCCAGATCCAGAAGAGAATTCGTCTATGCTGGCCATCATTTGCTTATTCCTGCTTTCATAGCTTAGAACTTTCTCTTTTCTTATGGCGTATCTGTGGGGATTAGAGATTAATTGCTCTTTGAAGCCTTGATCACCAGGTGAAGGTTTTTGAAAGAGGCAGGCTTTGCACTGTATTCCTGAAGAAACCAAGAACAACCATATTTTAATCTCTGAATGTTTCACAACCAGGGGCTGTAACGTAAGGGATTTCACATGCCTGATCACGTTGACCACCTAATGCTTTAAAGTGTAACGGAGCACGTAGGGATGACTACTGATCCAGCCTGCATTGCTTGCTTTGAGGTTTAGTTTGTTTCTGCCAGTTTATGGCATTATGGGAGGAGGTGTTAGGAGTTCTGAGCCATCTGGAGCTTGAGATCCTTTTGCTCAGAAACTTACATCAGTGGCCTTTTTACCCATTTATTCGTACTTGGCATTTGTCTAGTTGATTTTCTTTGCCTCAGCATGCTAACCTGCATTTTACTAGTTGAATTGCATCCTCCTTTTTTTAGACCCCTCTTTCGCTTTTTTTCAGGATCATTTTGAATTCTATGTGTATCCTCCAGCATACTGGCAATCACTCCTAGCTTGATGTACCTGTAAAATTAATAATATTACTGTCTTTTTCATCAGCCAGTTTATTAAGGAAAGCATCAAATAGTCCTGTACTTTAGATAAGCCCCTGTGGAACCTTGTGGCGTGCATTCCAAAGATGGTTTCAAAATCAGTTCCCATAACGAAGTATACATATTGTCTAATAAACCTTTTGAAATTACTTTTTATATTGCTTTGGGAACTCTAATGTGTGGTTTCCTCAGAAATTTTGTGGCATAACATACTACCTTAACAATTAGTTCTTGAGTTTGCTTGAGTAAAGAAGTTTACTTTGATTTGTTTCTTCTAAGAATGCAAAGAGCTGTAAGATTGTTAGCAAGGCCCTTTTGGTTTATAGGGCACTGTAAGTGAAGGGAACACTTGAAGAAACGTGCTGCTATCTGCCAGAGTGACAATAAAATCAGAAGATCCTCTAATATCTGCAGTTACACATGCTGCATCCCAGATGGTAAAAAGACTAGGCTGATTTATGCTCATCTGGTCCCATAGACTGCTTGTGATAAAAATGTTGACGACCCTGCTTCAATAGCACAGATCTGCTCTGAACTTGGAATAGGTGTTTTACAGAGGGATCTTCTTCTTCTCTTAGCAGGGGTCTTTATGTTAATAGCTGTTCTTCAGTAAGTTCCAGTAGTTGTTATGGATAGTAGTAGATGCTATTTTCCATTTTCTTACTGCTGTGCTCAGAGAAACTCTTAGGGATATATTGTCAGGGGCCTCAGTGGAGTGGATATGGAAATAACCACCTTGCAGAACTCATGCAAGGGGCCAAGATACTGTATGAGGACTGCCAGAAGTCACGCAGATGCTGTAAAAGGAGGCATAGCATATTCTTCAAGATAGAGGACATCTGATCTAGTAAGTCCAGCCAGTACTGTGCCATGTAGAGTTACCAGTTAAGGTCTGAAAGCAGCATTGCAAATTTCGTCTATTAAGCTGGGCTTGGTGCCATGTGACTGCCAATATCTGGACCCAGGCTGGTTGTATCCAACCAGTTTGGATGTGTACACTGTGCTTTATTCATGCTTCTGTTTTCAGGGTTAACACCGCTCTGGTTTCTCTATAATCAGCAGCACATACCTGCCTATAAGCCGTACGTGCTGACACTGTTGCATTAGTTCAGCCAAAGGCAGACTTCAAAGTTTTCCTTTTCTTGCTGCTAACATCTCACTTTTTAACTGAAAGCTGATATTTTGGTACAATCAGGAGTTTGGTACCCTAGATGTTGTCTAAATACAAATCTGAAGAGATGCTGGCAAAACAGAGACTTTCTGTTTTATCTTCTAGGTGTTTTTTTAAGTAGGGTGTCAGGGTGCAAAACAAGCTCTATGTGTGGATTCAGCCTCAAAACATATGGAAAATAAATTAAACGGGGGCTATTCTACATTTTGTTAAATGGCCTGTAACCCCTGTTAATGAAAACTAGTATCTGCTGTGTATCTGCAAGTGGTGTCCTCATGAAGAAGTGAAGTTCCATTAACCTCACCCAAGCTGGTGGGTCTTTGCAAGCAGGCTTGCACAGGTTTGGACGGATTGAAAGAAAGAAGTGTCCCGTGCTTTAAGCACATAGCAAACCTTCTGAGCATATGAAGTACTGCAGCCCTCAACCCTGTGTTGTGCTTGTGCTTCATGGGTCCTTAGTGGGCCCAGTCCTGCTGAGCAGGCACCAGTTGACTTTGTAGGCCCTCTCTTGATCATGAAATTCCCCTGTTGCCACTAGAATCAAAAGAGGAGTTAGCTGCCAAACTGGTTACAGGATATCAAACAAGTAACAGCCCCTTATGGCTGTATGAATGTCTTTTGTGGCAGACCTGTGTCTCTATCACATTTGTGATTAATAAGTGCCTTAACAAATAAGTATTTGTTAACAAGATCTTTCTAACAAGAAGCATCTCTGGCACCAACAACAAAAAAGCACCTGTACAGGCATAATCATACCTTCCTGCGTCTGAAAAATGTCCTCCCCTGTGCAGTTTAAGCCTGACACTCAGTGAAGGTAGTTTTTGTAGCTGTAGACCATCATGGCTATGAGGGAAATGTAGTACCTCTAATTAGAGAAAATACTGCCTTTCTCTGCAAGCCTGTACTTAGTAATCGAAGAATAATGTGTTAAACCATTATGATCATTAAATATGTGAAGAGGAGGGTACACTTATTTCAGTTTGCCTTTTAAAAAAGGGCTCATTAATAATGTAAAACTCTTTGCTTCAGGGTTTTTTAAACACCTAACTAAAAATTAGACTCCTAATTACATGTTAATAGTACAGTGGCAAAATAGGAGGGAAGAAGAGAATCATAATTACTTATTCTCTCTGGCCTTATTTCAGCAAGTCATTTAAACTCGTGGTTTAAAATCTTCAGTAGTCAGAGGAGAAAAAGACTACAGGCACTAAGTGGCATAAAGACAGCAGCCACAGGAAAACCGAAACTGTGGTGTGGAAGTGGTGTTCTATAGTGCTCGCTATTAGAAATGTGTGAAGGGTGGAGGTTCCGTTTCAAGAGAATTTGGAATGAAACCAAAACTATCTTTTCCAAAGCAAAATAGAAATAAGCATACTATTCTATATGAATACAGAGATTTATTTTCAACAGAGTCACAATAGTTCATTTTGAAAGGTGACAGGAGAAGGCTCTCTGGTGCACTGGCTTATTTCCATCATAGATATCCATGTGTGCTTTTTGGGAAAGGGGATGGCTTGCGTTCATGAGACTTGGTCCTGGATAAGTGTATGTACTGAATTGCCTAAGATGTGATGGTTGGCAGATACTAGTGGAATGGATTCTTGCTTTTTAAGAAGGCTTCTTAATGCGCTATTCTTTTTTATGAAATAGTGGCAGTTTTTGCTGTTATGCTTCTAATGAATGATGCATGCGCTAAGTACTGGTGAAGTAGTTTACTGCTTTGACTCACTCCTGGTGGCAAAATATAGCATTTTAATAGCTTGTAAAGAGCAAGAGAACCTTTTTAATTGACTTGGACAAATCTGCTAAATTTCATCCGGCATCAACAACTTTTCTTCTGTCATTAATACTCAGATTTCTGCTCAGTTTTCTTCATTGTGTCCAGATGGCCAGAAGAAAAGTAAAGTATCAGATCACAGGTAGAAGAAAATGTGACCACACTCTGTTTTATTTTAAGTCCTCCCCTGACATGTTGTTTTTTCATTTATTTAAGTACCAGATCATCTTAGCGATGTGACTGCACAGAGTGAAGGGTAATACAGACCTGTGACGTGTCTGCATATTGCTGGTATCTTGATGACTATTAACTGACCAGATCACCTTATAGTTGCTGAAAAATATCGCAGGCTTTTCATAGAATCATAGAATGGTTTGGGTTGGAAGGGACCTTAAAGATCATCTACTTCCAACCTGTCTGCCTTGGGCGGGGACACCTTCCACTAGACCAGGTTGCTCAAAGCCCTGTCCCCCCTGGCCTTGAACACTGCCAGGGACGGGGCATCCACAACTTCTCCAGGCAACCTGTTCCAGTGTTTCACCACCCTCACAGTGAAGACTTTCTTCTTTATATCTAATCTAAATCTACCCTCTTTCAGTTTAAAGCCATTACCCCTTGTCCTATCACTACATGCCCTTGTAAAAAGTCCCTTTCGCATAAGCCCCCTTTAAGTACTGAAAGGCTGCAATAAGGTCTCCCCAAAGCCTTCTCTTCTGCAGGCTGAATAACCCCAACTCTCTCAGTCTTTCTTCATAGGAGAGGTGTCCCACCCCTCTAATCATTTTCATGGCCTTTTTCTGGACCCGCTCCAACAGGTCCATGTCTTTCTTGTGCTGAGGACTGCAGAGCTGGATGCAGTACTCCAGGTGGGGTCTCACCAGAGCAGAGTAGAGGGGCAGAATCACCTCCCGCGACCTGCTGGACACGCTTCTTTTGATGCAGCCCAGGATACGGGTTGCCTTCTTGGCTGCGAGCGCACATTGCTGGCTCACGTCCAACTTTTCATCCTCCAGTACCCCCAAGTCCTTCTCAGCAGGGCTGCTCTGAATCCCTTCATCCCCCGGCCTGTATTGATACCGGGAGTTGCCCCGACCCAGGTGCAGGACCCTGCACTTGGCCTTGTTGAACCTCATGAGGTTCACACGGGCCCCACCTCTCAAGCCTGTCAAGGTCCCTCTGGATGGCATCCCTTCCCTCCGGCATGTTGAACGCACCACTCAGCTTGGTGTCCTCGGCAAACTTGCTGAGGGTGCATTCAGTCCCACTGTCCACGTCACCAACAAAGACATTAAACAGTGCCGGTCCCCATAGCAACCCCTGAGGAATGCCACTTGTCACTGGTCTCCACTTGGACATCGAGCCATTGACCGCAACTCTTTGAGTGCAACCATCCAGACAATTCCTTATCCACCGAGTGGTCCGTCTGTCAAATCCATGTCTCTCCAGTTTAGAGGTAAGGATGTCGTGCAGGACAGTGTCAAATGCTTTGCACAAGTCCAGGTGGATGACGTCAGTTGCTCTTTCCTTATCCACCAACGTTGTAACCCAGTTGCAGTCTTTAGACTTTGCACTGATGAATCTGTGATTGAATCAGGGTTGCTACTCCATCTTTTGGCTCAGAAAGCAGCAAGTCTTAGCTCCCTACATTAAGGAATATCTTTTCTTACTGTTGTACAATGAACTTTAGATGGATTGAATGTTCTTCATCCTACTCCCCAGAAATTCTTTGGCTAGTTTCAGGAAGTCAAATCTTTAGCTTTCTCATGGTCTTTTAACTATAGAAGCAAAATGGCAATATAGTCTGTATTGTACTGCAGCAACAAAACATTTGGAGGCTTGTACTCTTTGATGTGACAGAGAGAATCTATCAGCAGATTCTCCATTTGCTTGATTCCTTTTATAATGTTACATATTTTGGTCTCCAAAGGGTTAGAATTTTTCCTTGGCTAATGAAGTTTGTGGGTGACCTTCTTCCACCTCTGTGGCCTGTTCTTCTTTTAAAAACATTCAAAGCAGAATACCATCATTTTCTATAATTCACAAAGGTTTAAATCTTTCAGACATATAGGCAACATTTAATTTTACTGCCACAAAGATAAAGCTACTCTTGCAATAGAAGGAAATGGCAAGCAAGAAATAGAAGAGCTGGAACAGAGAGGAAGGCTTGCTGCTCTTGCCTTGAGGGTGGTATGGTGAAGCTATTAAGTGGTGCTGGAGGGACAAAAGCTCTTTCTCCCAGCAGTTTCCATTGCCTCACGCACAGACTGTTCTTGGTGGGATGGCAGCCACAAGTTTGGCGTTTTATACAGCTAAAGGCCATGGGAGCATGACCGCGTCTTAGTCCGCAACAGTTTATGAATCTGTGCTACAGCCTATTCCATCAATTCTAGGGCTGATCTTGCTTGTAAATTAAATGAATGCCTCTATCGCTAGGAATGTTAGGACTAAGGTAATAACTGAAAATGAGAGCCTTTTTTCTTTGTCCACGTGTGGTATTTTTTTTCTAGTTTTCCAAAAGGTACTGTTGTCATCTAAGCCTAATTCAACTTTGTGGACAGTGATACATACTCACCGACTTTCATGGGTTTGGACCTACATCAGCTGTGATGCATTTTAAATGGGACCATAGGCATATATCAGAACTGTCAGTAATGTACAGAGATCATCTTTGCCAACCGTTCCCTATGTGCTGCAGGTCTGAATGGAATGAGCGTGGCTGTGCAATATGCCACATGCTCCCCTCGAGGAGAAAGCATGCTGATGCTGCTGTGTGCTTTCCAGTCTCGCTTGATGCTCTCCACAGCAGTAAGGCAGTGACTGAGAAGCAATTGCTAAGTAATTCAGAGAGCTGCAAAATAACCGGACTGGATCTCAAGACTTACTTAGTGAATACACAGCACAACAATTCAAAGGATTTGTAAACAGTCTACGTGATTAATCATGATGTCCTCTTCTAAGGTTTTTCCCATTTAAAGTAAATAAAATGGGAAAAAAGCTTTTCCCTGGGGGAAACAAAGTCATCTCATGTCTATATGGAATTCAGTCAAGTAATTGCAGATCCCGTATTTTAATATTTTGAATGAAGCAGGAAGTTTCTCATTATGGCAATGGGGAGAGTTAATCATTACTGAAGGCAAGTTATTGCTTTCCTTCAGCTTTCTTCCCTTCCTATTTCGGTGCCCAACACTCTGAGCTGAGACTTTCTTACACACTGCATGTACTTTCATAACCAACAAGAAGTTCAGCAGAAAGAGAAATAGGCTATGCTGTAATTTAGGGAAATAAGTGAAATAACTGTTTAGTGGAAAGAAGAAACCTCTCCAGGTCAAGATATCCTTCTAGCACAGAAAAAGAGTAGCCTAATTTTATACCTACATTTATCTATACATTTTTACTGGCCAGCCTTTATAAACAAAGGCCCTGGTCTGCCAAAAAGCTGAAGCCCACACTGAATACTTGGCTTCATTGTCATAAAGACTACAGAAGTAAATTTGTCTCAAAAGGATACAATCTTTTTTCTTGGTATTCAAAAGATCTTTGGCTTTGACTTTCACTAAAATGACAGAGGGTTTTTGATTTTTTTTTTTTTCCTATGGTTTCTAGAATAATAGTATTTTGTACCTCTACATCTCTGAAAGCACTGTACAAAGGTGAATATGAATAAATAGAGAAGCCTTAGAGGTGGGGGAAAGCAGGAACACATACATAAGGAATTGCTCGCCCCAGGACCTTAGCGAATCAATAGCAGAGCTGAGAACTGAGCCCAGCTGTCCTGATTTCCCATCTGGTACTTGCCTTATACTGCACCACACTGTCTCTGGTGAAACTATTCAACTCATCTGTGGCTTTGCCAACAGAATATATAGCTGCTTCCCTAGTGGTTGCCCTTCTATAAATGACTGAGGTGAGAGGGAATTCTTGTCATGAAGAATTTAAAGCTGGACAAAATTATGGGAAGACAGCCAGGTAATGGATGTAACTTGTTTTAGGATTTAGAAATTTGGGGAGTTTTTATAGGAATTGGAACTGTAGTACACTTGTATTTGCAGTAGAAGCCACTTCAAGGGCTCTGTAGAAATGATATGGGGAACTGTGAGTTGAAACTGAGGACAAAGAACAGCTACAGAACGTCTCTAGAGTTTCTCCAAGGTGAACTGGCTTTCCTCTTTTTAATCTCTACATTAGTATTGGAATTAGAGACCCAGACAACCTATTTTCAAACAGTTCCAATTATTTATAGATCTCTGATCACCCTTTATTATAATAAGTATTTATGTATTCAGAATTTTATGATCCCATCAAAAAAGTTAAGTGATCAACAGCAGCAAGTTTTACTGCAGGTCCTATGTTTATGTAGTCAAACCCAGATTTGTGCTGTCTTCTCCATCCTATATTGGTTGTGCCATGTGGTCTTGAGCCTAGTAAATCTGAAGACATCACTCCTGAAAAGAGAGGCTACCCAATGTCGTACAGCAGGCTCTAGGCAAATCATGGCTGAAAAAGCAGCATGCGCAATGTGTGTGCACTAGAACAGCCAACAGGCTGCTCTCGGAGAAACCAGGTTGGAATGGAAGCTCTTCCAGGTGTATAAATGTATGACTTCTGCTGGCCAATGCTCCCCAAGCCCGGCTAAGACTAATGTGTATGTCATTGATCTGCTGAGAGGATATATATGAAAAAACAGACTTTATCTAACAGAAGAAATGGAAGCTGTTAGAGAGGAGGGAGGGAATTTGGAAAAGCACCGAGCTCTGTTCTCTCCTCAACCAGAGGGTGAAATTATCTGTCACTCACATATCCTACAACGTTTTTTTAAACTGAAGCTGCTGCTCCAGAGTGCTCTTGGCTGTTTAGAATTTCAGAGAAGAGCAGTTGGATCAGGTGAGTGTACCACTAAGTGTGACTTCCTCAGAACCTTGTCTTCATCTTGGGACGCTGCTTTCCTGAACTGAACTCATTTTCCATTATTGCACATTGGTATGTGGTGATAAAACATATGCGTCAGTGGAATGTCACACACATGCTACATCAAGGCTAACAGAAACAGACCTCTTCTCTTTCCTTTTATCTGCC
The DNA here is from genome assembly GCF_000690835.1 of Fulmarus glacialis. Lineage (NCBI taxonomy): Eukaryota > Metazoa > Chordata > Aves > Procellariiformes > Procellariidae > Fulmarus > Fulmarus glacialis. The sequence continues at coordinate 28,894 of NW_009193504.1, read as the reverse complement.
ACCTGAGACTCTGAAAGAGCTGCTCAGTAGGCATTACTTTAATTTGCCATTCAGGATGCGATCGATACCACAGAATTTGATGTCTAACAACAATCAAGTTACTGAGTGTGTGGAATTCCTCTTTCTTTGAGGGGCTGGCTTCATTCAACACAGCATCAACAAGCGTTAACCATGGGTCCTAGATAACGTTAAAAGTAGCTATGCCCCTCATTGCTGCTTTCCAGACCAAGGGTCCCTTATGTGCTAGGGGTTTGTCTTGGCTCTTTGTTTTTACCTACAAGATCTCCATGTACCATCCTCAACAGTTTTAGGGACAATCAATTCTAACAATTACTTGACACCTCAAGCTGTTGCGGTGGTAGCACAGAAGAGGGCTGGTATTTTAACCCTTGTCCACGGTATGTGTCTCTCAAACTCTCACTAGTGCCCCTTGCTTATCCCTCTTTATTTGGAAGACTGTTCTCCTCATAATTTTCATCATGTGAGGGGCTCTGTGTCCCTGCTTTTGCCATAGCATGGTTCCCTGGAATTCCTTTATGCCAGTGGATCTGTGAACCCCATAAGCCACACTCCTTGTTTTCTCTTCCCAATTCTGACAAAAATTCTGTCAGTATCTTCACACTTCCATGTTGTGGTGTCAACTTCCTTTTTCCTCATGCTCGGAAACTGATATGTACTCTCCCTTCCCTTCTTACCCACAGTTAATCCCCTGTCCGTTTTTATTTTCTCTCTGGGTTATGTCACCAAAATGAGAATGGTCCAGACCACAGATGCATAAAACATTATTCCTGATGAAATTACACAATTCACTGAACGTACAGTTTACATGCTACCATGTGATGGATAGAAAAATGTTGAATGTACAGTCTTGTTTTGCCTAGCCAACAAAGCAGACATAACTTGCCTCTGAGCTGGAATGGAAGACATTCCCTGTAAACTCCCTCTTGCATCATGGTGATGATAAATGCAGGGCAGCCTCATTCTCAGCAGGTTTGAGTTGGGTTTCTCCATCTCCCTTGAACAAATAAAGAAGGTGTTTGGAATTGTTTTAAGAACTAAGGCAACTTAGTAGTGATGGTGTAATAGAGAAGAAAATATCTAAGAAGGATGCACTGACTTCAGTACTTACAGCAGCAAAACATCTACAATTTTCCATTTATTTCTCTCTCCTGCTTCTGAAATAACTTAAAACCAACCAACCAAAAAAAAAACCCTACCCAAAAAAGAAGTCTGTCTTGGGCATAGAAGAGTAAGGCCTTTGCACTCTTCATGAATGTGTCCTTGCGGAAGTTACCAATGCCTCTGCTGAAAGCTAACATAGGCATTGCTAATCCCCATTTAGCCATGCGAAGCAACAATGTTGTCAGGTTTTAAGATTTTTGTGATGGCTTGCATGAAGCCTCAGGTCTCCAAACTGTTGTTATAATCTGGGAATCTCTTTCATCTTCTTTCAGAAACTGATATTCCAGTACACAGGGGAACCAGAGACAGAGGTTTCTGCCATTCTCCAGCATTCAAAAGCGAAAAGGAAAATAAGAATAGCAAAGTCATGACTTAAAACTCCAGCAGCCTGACTTGAGTATTTGGGTTTTGGCAATACTGAAACAGCTTCACAGCAAGATGACTGAAGCAGATTGCATCTGAAAACAGAATTCCTTCTTCTGCTTTCTGTAAGAGGACTTCGTGTTGAGGGTTGTGTTAAAGAGTGCCCATACGTTCTGTGTGCTACAAGGATAGGCTGTGCCATGTTTGGAAGGGGTCTGGTGAAATGAACGGTGGACTTGCATGCAGCTGGACAGCTGGATGGTGTGTCCTGTTTGAATTCTTGCATTATGAACAGTCAAGCTGATTTTAATCTCAATTGAGAGAAATCCCAGGGAGTGGAAAGAGCTGTTAGCCTTGCGCAGTTTGTGTAGAAAAGCTGTTGCCGTGTATTATTTCTTATTTTTCCTGGAGAAAACATCTGCTTTCACATCAGCCCAGGACTATGTCAGCTTTTAGAAAGTAAGCCATTTCCAGAGGCTGACTGCTCTGAGAACAGGCAGTAGTTTGCTTGAGGGGGAAGGAAAGAACATACCCGCTTCCTCCTTAATATTGTGATGTACAACTGACTTCACTCTGTCCTTTGAATGAGATTATAGTCCTCTGAAAGCCCTCTCTCAGTTCAGTGGGATCAAGGCTGCCTGCAAGAGCTTTCTTTAAGCTGCAGGCTGTTAAAATGAAAATCACTGAGGTCTCCTGTTGTGGTTGAGCAGGGAGACCAGCCTCTCTTTTGCCTCAGGCAAAAGATAGTAAGTCTGTGCAAGTATAATCTACTTTTCTGATACTTAATAGTGATAATGGCCAGGGATAAGGGCTGCACTGTGCTAGACACTGTTAAGTTAATCCCTGCCCTGAGAACCCCTGTTCATAAAGACTGCAAGACCCAGCAGGTGTTAGTACAGAGCTACAAGTACAGGAAAGATGGGCTCATCTTTGCATAAATTAATATCATAGTGATCTTAATTGACACAAGGGAGGCACTAATCTAACCAGTGCCAACAGGCAATAATCTGTCAGCATCAAAGCAGCTGTAGGTGTGACTCTGGTTCAGCTGTGGTCGGGTGCAGACACGCCAGCTGCTCTGCCAGTGCAGAACCACAGGAAGAAGAATAGTGGTCGCTGCTGTCTCAGACTCCCTTTTCTCCTCCCTTCCTCCCCCACTTCCTTTTCTTTCTCTTCTTCTCCTCTTGCAGATGCAATCCGCTGACACTTTTGTCCACTTGGAGAGAAAGGCTTGGGGCAGAGAATTGGTCCTCTTACAGATGGAAAATTCCTGTTGGTGTGTGGCTGAGGCAGGGGTCAGGGCCAGCTGCCGCATCAGGCAACAGAGTTTTAGCTCACTTCTAACCTTTCCTACCTGTCTCTTTTGGTGGAACAACACTCCATGGAGGCATCAGACCCCATAAGGAAGGACTCTTGCTCCAATGATCTAAATTAGCCCTGCCCTTTAAGTTCACTAAATTGCAGAAAGAGCAGGCAAACTAACTGGCCTCTTGCATCTTCTCTGCATGCCCAGATTGCAGAGGGACTTTGGTGTGGCTGAGAACTTCCCACTTTTCCAGACATTTCACTCTTCTCTTCCATTGCTTTGCTACGGTTTATTCTGCTTGACCCTACAGTCCATGTTTCCAGGTGTTTGGGGGAGAGAGCTTTTCAAGTAGGACACTTAAATCTTTTTGCTTAGTTGGAGAGGGGCTTGATAAAGCAGTAAATCAGACATAGTTACACCCTGAAGTCCAGTTGCTGGCATAATTTTCCTGCTATAACAATTTTCTGTGGACTGGCTCTCCTGAGAGACTCTGGGGAAATACTTGTTTGCCTGGCACTTAAAGCAAGGGACTCTAATTCTGGTACCAAGGCGTTGCCATAGTAATACAGAGGAAAAAAATTCCTTCCTTTTTTTTGGGGGGGTGGGTGGTGGGAAGGAGAGAGAGACAGGTGGATGCTAAGGCATGTAGCCAGGCAGAAAAGAAAGTGTAATGGCTTGTGAGGAAGGGATTAAAAAAAAAAAAACCACAAACGGATTCACTTGAAAATGTTCACTGCAGAACTGCCTTCTGCTAAAATCTAGTGTCAGGCAGTGTTGCATTCAGGAGAAAGCTGAAGTCACTGTGGGGTGTTAGTGCTTCACTAGCCCGTTCACTAGAGGAAGGCCAGGGCTGGGTATTGTTCTGATGGGTTTGATGCCTGCTTGGTCTAATTCACTTGCAAAGAGCTCAGGCAGCAAAACCCCACCTTTCTTTCCTTCAACAAGGGAATCCTTCCCCCCCCCCTTCCAATTTATTAACTGGAAGCTAAATTTATCAGCCTGAAAATAAACAGCTAAGCAAGTTCTCCTTACAGTCTGCAAGTTCTGGTAACCATTTCCTCCCTCTTACTGGTTTCATGGCCTCCGTTCCCCCTCCTCCTTCAAACACCTATAAAAACTGTTGATGGGGGAGGTAAGAATTGATTTGAGCCCACTGGTGTAGAAAGTCAAATTTATCCATTTTGATTTTTCTCCTGCTTCGGCCAAGTGGTGGAAAATTGCTTTTTGCTCATAGCGAAGACTCAGAGCTACACTGTTTGTGGGGGTTTTTTGTGTTGTGGTTTTTGTTTTTGTTTTTAAAAAAAGTTGTATGATTTCACGCTTATTGGAGGGACCACAGAGCTGTTAGCTATTTTATTGCTGTAACTTTTATTTGTAAGTTTTACTTCAAAGCTTTATACTTGCGGCTTGAAGGATTCCTCCACTCAGAAGCACTTGAATTGAATTGACTCGTAGACTCGATTGATAATGTAAGTTTTGTGTGTGTGTCCTATGGATAGGGATTTTCCGTGTTCTCTGATAGGAATCTTTTGTGGTCTTCCTGCATGTTGCTTGTGTAAGGCCTATTTTTAGGTAGTCTTCCTACCATTGCACTTAAAACACTGGGCAGAAGCAAGAGGGTTCTCCAAATCTGAACTGAAACAGTTTGCCAATTCTCTCAGTTGTTTTCACAGGGAATTTAAATCTTGAGTCCTAACCAATTGCAACAGTTTTTACATTGTGAGGTCCTGGTCAAACCCAATGACTTACCTAGTCTGTGCATACACTTTGCTGACTGTATAGACTTCTTGGGCCATCTCATTTCAAGGTGGTATTTCTCATAATTTCCTGTGTTATAACGTTTCTTCGAGGGATTAAATACCTACTGCTTACCAGAAGGGGGGCTGAATTTCACTGGTGCCTTGAGAATGCAACCACAGGACATAGGGTAAACTCAGAATATTTGATACATTTGGGCCAGCGGGTTTAATGTGAGATGCATGCCTGCAAAGAGAGCCCTGTGGAAGCACCAGAGACTTGAGGTGCAGGTGTATAGAGAACACAGGACAAAATTAAATTAGATGCTGTGATGAAGGGTACAAATACAAAATACAAGCAGATCAGAGACTTCTCTGGGGACTAGCCTGAAAGAAAAAAAAGGGGACAACTACTGTTGAAACTGAATGAATTCTCAGTTCAATGATATTGCAAAAGGTGTCTGATTGTATTATAGGGTACAAATACAAAGCAATTTCTTCCAGGGCAAAGAGGTTATTTTTACCGCTTTTCACTGTATTGAAGAGACTGTATCAAATTTGGTACATACAGTTTTGATCTCCATTTTCTGAAAAGAAATTTCAGATGACATGGAGCTCAGACTAAAAGGAGGTCAGCTAAAAGGTTATGTTTCAAGAGTATGACCCAGGAAGGACTTCATCCCCACTGTTCTCTAAGGTTTAATGAGGAAAGAAAGATTGACACTTTAAAAAAAAAAAAAAAAGAGAGGAAAACAATGTATGTTACTAATTGACACCTATGTTGTCAACTTGAATATAGACACAATGGGAAGAATTAATAGAGCATTTTCAGAGTATAGGTGAGCTATATTCTTAAGGTAAGAGTGTTTGGTTTGCCATATGTATGAAAATGTGTAATACCTGGCATGGGGATAATGAAAACACCCTTTCTTAGGTGCATCAGTTAGACACTTTTAAAAATAAGACACGTACTTTGAATCTGATCCTTTTAAACTTAGATGCTGTTATAAAAGCTTAGAAATGGAGAGAAGCAGCACATTTGAGAAAGTTATCCATAATAATTTTTGAGAGGTTTGGTAAATAAACAAGAATTGGAGCTGACATCTATTTTTGTTCTGAGGAAGCTGAACCTTATTTATTTTTCCCCAGCATTTTCACCTTTGTATAAACTACCATACCATCCAAAAATCATTAGAAGATACAGATGTATTCTCCTGGAGCTCTGTCAACTATCTTACAAATTCATATGCTTACATTCTTTTTTTCTGATCCTATTTCTGGGTTTTCTGTGAAATCAAAATACAGCTATATGTTTATATGTGCATACAAAAGATGAGTAGGTGTATGATGCAGATTTGTGGATTTTTTTCTGCCCAGCTGCAAGCATGAGAAGAGGAACAGTGCTATGGGGACACTTTGCATGCAAATCTCAGTTCCACAACTCAGTCCACATGTCTGTATTACAGTTGACCTCTACTTTTTAGGAAGCTCTGACTTGGTTTGAGAAACCAGATATGGAAATGAACTGAACACCTACATTTGAAAGCTCAAAAGTCCAAACTTTCTTTGCCCTTGATTTTAGTCCACAAGAAGTTTGTGGTCTTGAAGGGTTGTTGGATATGCATTTATAAAAAGCAGAACTTATTTTGTAATGTTCAGGATCAAAATTCTGACCTAAATTAGCTGAAGTTATGGGAGTCTGATTTTGACTGTTGTAGAAACAGACACCGACTATGGTTTTAAATCCTTTGCCCAGATTCATAATCTCCATTCTAATGGGATAACTGAGTAGCAGCAGGCTTTTCGGAAGCTCATCTTTAATGACCAGTTGACTAAGTTCACCATCCGTCTCTTCAGCATGAAGATGCAAACATAAAACCCTGCACACTGCTTTGGAAGGTGGGAGCTCTGTCTGGTGGAGCACAGAGTCTTGGAAAGCCCCACCATGCTGTTGGAAGTGAAGGCAAGTGGGGTATACACAGCCTGAGAGCATGATTGGGAGTGTTTTTGAGTGTCACTGTTCACTTTGAGCTCTCACCTAGGTAATATGACCATCCCCAAACTCCTGAGAGATTTTACAGTACCATCCTTTGTGTCCCCTCATGGCTGCTGTAAGCAGTGATGTCACCTAGACTTACATACTGTGCACCGATGTGATGTCCTAGAGATGCATTTTCAAGTCTGTTTTAATGTTGTTTTGAAATCAGCTGGTCTTGTTTTATGTCTTCTAAACACACAGTATCTGTAGATAATTAACTCACTGTAAAAAGACAGTTGTTATGGAAAAGCTAGAAGGCACATTCTTCCCTCAGGCTAGGTCTGACATGGGGTCTGCTGAAGTCACATCAGGCCATCATGTAATTTATTTTTAATTTACTGAATATGTTCCCTCGGGGTCATGTTATTGCTAGGAAATCTGAGGTGATTTATGTCATGCCTGTGCAATTTCCACACACAAACTTGCTGCAGACACATTGCGATGTTATGATCGTCGATAAGAAAGAGGCAGTCCCCTCATAAGGCAGTGCGTCTCTCAGGTTTCCTGTGCTGAGTGATGAATTACAGGGACACAGAATAATTGAGGATTCCCTTCAAATAGTTCGTAGAAGTTTTTCCTTCGAAGACATCTACTGAAATGTCAGACTCTAAAACTTGCCTTACTGACAGGAGTGCTGGCAATTTTCCTGAACCCTAGGGGCCTCAGCTGTAGACACAGGTGTTATCTTTAAACAGGGGGTACGAATGACAAAATCAACGAGGCTGAAGGTGTGGAGTGGAGCTCTGCCTGGTGGAACCCGGAATGCACCACTGCCCAGAACAAGACTTGCGATTCAATGACTCGTGTCTTGCTTATGGGCTACTCTCTGATCCCAGAGCACCAAGTGTTGCTGGCAGGTGCTGCCCTCATTTATTTCAGCCTTAGGCTTTAAAAAAATCAAAAGCAACCCAAAACCTAAAAAAACTCACCCCTGTCAAAACAAAAGGAAACATCTCCAAAAATGTCTTGTGGGCGTTTAAGGAGAAGAAAGTATCTTGGGAATTAGAATTTGCAAAAGGCGGTTAGTGGAGTAGGGAGGTGAGCACAGCAGGTCTTGACGAAGACCCTATTGGATCAGGAAAGCCTCAGTGACCAAATAAGACAACTGTGTTAATCAAAGACAGTACTGCAGTGAGAAGAGTTTGGATGAGTTGGGAGCAACAGGTGAACGCATCAGAAGTGAATTTGTTGAAGAAATGACGATAGAGGTGAAGCTAAGCTACCCTAATTGCAGGTCCAGTCATTGAATTTATCAGAAACATTCTTCCCCTTCCTTCTTTTGCTGGTTCATCTCTTTTGTACCTTTTAACTAAAAGAAAAAGGTCCTCAATGATAGCAGGCGGCCAGCTACCCTTTCTCGTTTTTCATTCTTTTGCTGGATTATGAAAGAGCATAACCAGACAATAAATATCTATAATCTCTTCCTGGAACATCCTGAGGGGTTAACAAACAAATACTGTGGTCTGCTAGGAGATTCCTAATGAATGCAAGGACTTCCTGATGGCTTTCTTCGGAAAGGAGAACATGATGGGGCAAGTGGCTTGTGCATGATTCTAATCGCATTAAAGGCCATTAGAAAATATCTTGAAGTAGCCTCTTTTGAGTTGTATTTCAAGGGTTTTGTCTCCCTCATCTGTAGCAAAACTCAATCAGTTGGGTTTTAGGATATATCAGGAAGGATATATAGCAGCCTTTGAGCAGTAAGTGTTTAATGTTAGCATCTGCATTTTCTCGGCATCGCTCTGTAAAAGAAATACTGGCTTTACAAGGATCTAGAGCCATAATGCCCTGAGAATTTATTTTTTCAGTTTGAACAAGCACACACACAAAATTCAAGAGCCAAACATTCATATTTCAAAGTTTTTGCATGTAAGGAGGGCAATAAAGTAGCCAGAAAATAATTTTAGCATTGATAAAACCCAGCAGATATGTACATTATTCCCATTATGTTCTTCTGGCAGACTTTCATAATAATAGTTCTTAGTGTACAGACAATAGTAGGGTCACTGCATGGCCATGCTTCTGTGGAGTAATGGTGCCTGTAACGTATTGGCTTCAAACCTGCTTTATTAAATTTCTTCTCCTGAGTCAGATCCTCAGATGATGAAAATAATTTTATCCTCAGCAGAGCATCTGCCCCTTGTTATGATTTTTTTAAGTCAGAAAAGAAAATCAAAGCTAGTTGGATGCAGCCACGTGTGTATTCCTTGATATAAATTACTGACTTGCACTCTCTTCTACTTTCACTTTGCCCCTTTGGCCGACTGATACGTTGTTTGACAATTTCCAGTCATACTTGACTAGATAACAGTCAAGTATGACCCAGTCTGGGCGCAGAACAAAGAAGATTGTTGCTGCCTCAGAAAGATACCAATCTAAGCGTCACTGAGGAAGCAATGAAAGGTGATGCTACTATAACTAGGTAACAGTGTAGAAATAAACTATTTCAGCAAGTTACCACTCTATCAGTCTACCTGGCTGGGAATTTATCATATTGTCACAGAAATTCACAGTGAATAAAACACCGCTGTGGAAGAAGACTAACTTAGCTATTGCTAAGGGGTTTAGGTGGGACTTGCATCATGGAAATAAACTTATGCCATCCATATCAGTATGGATGATTTTCTTCTAGCTAAAATAATTGCATTTCTTTGTGCCAAGCTAATAGTAGTTTGCACTCTGTACCGCAATTTGAAAGTGTTACGTGAGAATAGAAAAGTACCAATGCACGTATGAGGCAGATGACGGTAATGTCAGGTTCTCAAGGACACTGGTGGCGACAGGATGTTAAGTGAGCCGATGAGCAACAGGCTGAAAAGTCTGGACTAGAGCCTAGGTCGCTTCACTCCCCCTGCCTGGTGCTTCCTGTCAGGAGAGATTGCTTGTTACCAAGGTCCCAAATCCCAAATGCCTCCGTTGAAGCGTGTGCTGTAGTAGGCGAATTTTCAAATAGGTCAGGCACTGTGACCTGGACTGTTGTTTAACTGTGCTTTAGTGTGATCAAAAAGATGAGTAGGAGGGGATGCAGCTAATGGGCTGGGTGACCTTCACTGAGTGACTTAACGTCGTTGCATCTCTGTTTCCTGTAATATGAAATGAAGATTGCTACTCACATCTCTAAAACCGCTGTTTAAGTTTCTGGATATGATCTATTATTAAATGTAGGTGATAACTCTAAATGTTGCTGATTTTCTGAGATGGTCTGTCAGATTTACACTACACATCTAGTCTGGGGAAAGGGAGTCAAAGCATGCTTAGTAAAATGGTACCCCTGTTCTGATGCAAAGTAAGAAACCCCATTCGAGATTGATGGAACATTTAAATCCCCTACTCTTAGCACTGATTGAACACTTATTTCTAACTGCATACTTTAAACAACAAAATTGGGTTTTGCAGTTTTGTGTATAATGAATTACAATGAGTTTATTCACACTACTGAGAGTGGAAAATACATGTACGATGCATCTCAGCTGCTTCTTCAGCATAGTGTGAGGTTCAAAATGGCTGGACCAAGGACGATTAAATCTATCTTGCCCCTCACCCACTGCCCCCAAGTATGTTTTGGTTAAATTGACAGAGTTGTCCTTATGCTTTTAGTCATGTGAAGCGTGTCATAAGGATAGTGCTGTAGGAAAGGGGAAAAAAGCTTTGTCAGCGATACAGTACAGGTACAGACTCCAAACTCTAGTGTCTCTTGGTTTGTTTCACTTTTCAAATTCCATTTACCACTTTAGAAGCAGATGGTGGATTCTGGAAGCCAGCAGCAAAACAGGCAGGATCATGGAGGAGAGATGTATAAAATGAAGCTCAGGACTATGGAAGCCCTTGAATAGGGTAAGGGCTTTGAAAAATCTTTGAAAATCGGTGGCTTTTTAAGTGCCTGGCTTAGTGGAGCAGGATATATTCAGTTATACTGCTGCACTCGTGCTATGTTAGGATATTGCTTGTGGTGTATTTTGAAGATGAAATACTGCCTGTAGTTCCCCTCCTTTTCTTCTTTACAACTTTTGTCTAATTCTGTATAAAGTCTCATTTACGCTTACAGGAGTCCTACCTCTGGACCTGAACCCTGTTGTGCTGGGTGCTGCACTTTGTGCAAAAGCTGTGCTATTTCTGTCTAAAAGAGCTTGCAATCTGAATAACTATGGTAGGGGGATCTTTGTTTTCTGCAGCCTTGTGTAGCTGTAGACGTTTGCACAGAGAAGATACAAAACGCCACCAGATTGCAATTAGTTAGCAAATTCTGATCTTTTAGTGAAACTTTTTCCCAGCTTCGTGTAAATAATAAGGGGATGTGCAGGGCAGTGGGGGAAGCAACATTTCGTATTTGAAGTGCAGGGTGAGATTTTAGTTTTGCAGCACGCTTGTAGCACAGGGAACAAGAAATGTAAGGATGCGATCATACCACATTATCTTGCCATTCAGTTACTTAGTGCCATTGCTGCCTTACTGCTGCAGGCTGTGATTTTTGTCAGCTGTTAAACTGAATTTAACTTCATCTGGTTTGGATGACGGGTCACCCAGGGAAACTCACAGTGAAGACAGTAACCCCCTGGTAGGAAATGTTCTTCTCTTTCAGGACTGACCCAGCTTGGTGACGCTAGTGACAAAATGCTGTTTAAGACAAGTCACGGGATCCAGCATGGCGGATGAGCTCTGTGTGACTTGCAGTGCTCTGACCGCAGAGGCTGGCCCCTGCGTGGCTGAGGAGAGCAGCTCTGCCACCGGTATTCCCAACGGCCTGCAGGGAGCCGAATCCCTACCCACACTGTGTGCCTTCTATTCCCCTCAGGACCATTATGGTAGAGATAGGGCTGTCTGCTTCAGGGACAACTTTCACCCAACTTTAGTGTTGGCTTTCCTCCCACCCCCTGTAAAGGAATTCTCCACCTGCCGCTCATGCCCGGTGTCCAGACACTTCCCTGTTAAACCTTCCCCTCCAGCAGAAGTACAGGTTCTGCACGTGGGAATTTCCCGTTAGGTAAATCCCCCTTACCGCTAGCTAAAAGCTTCACCCTAACAGAGTGGCGCTGGCTGCCCCTTCAGGCACCACTCTGTGCCTCTGAAGCATTGAGGCCTGAGGCTCAAGTGGAAATGAAGGAGAGTCAAAGGAGCGTGGACGGAAGCGGCGTTTTCCACTTTTCAAATAATTAGGGTAGACAGGGAGGCCCTTTAGTAACTGCTGCCATTGAAATACTTTGTGTGCAGCTGTGTGCTATTCTGTTTTTCAGGGTAAATATCAATCCGAAAACATTTTTCAGGAACTGACCCTGTGTAAATGGCCAGTATATGATGGAGGGGTCCCTTAGGTGGTATTAGTTTGCATGCTCCTGCTCTTCCAGTATGTACTCAGATTTTGTCAGGGTAAAGTCATTGCTTGCACTTGTGTTATCAGGTGTCTTGTTTTTCTTAACATGGCTTTGTCCCAGACTCTTTTTTCAGAGCATACAGCACAGTTGTCAGGGTTCATTTTCATCAGGGTTAGACTCATTTATGTGAAGGAATAATCTGTGGGGTACTTACTCGTTATACAAAATTCTCACTCTGTCGTAATAAATTTGGCCCTAACTTAGTGTGCGTAGTTAAAAAGGATCTGAACATAAGCTGAAAACAAATAAACCTTGGCCATTCCTTCCTAAATGTGGGCATATTCATTATTGCTGCAGGCTGTGTTTGCCACTCATGCTCTGGTAAAAGTGTCCATTAACTGTAAGACCTGCAAGTTCATTTTTTAAGAATTAATATTAAACTTTGTCTTGTGCAGTCTGTAGCAGCATTCTACTGAACAGCAGATTTTTCCTTGGGCTGTGGGGGACACTCTACCAACCTGTGCATTTCTACCCTATTCGTAGCCTCGTTCATAGTTCTGTTAGAAATGGATGTCTAAAGCAATAGAAGTGAAAAGGCCAAGCGAGATGTTGGAAATGGCTTATGTTGCAGACGTGCACTTACCTGTCCACGGACTTTTTAAAAAAATATTTGAGAGGCGCAAAATACATTTGAGAAGAGGAAAAACAACGTTGTGTGTATTATCCACATTCTGTACGAACACACTACATCAGAATGACAAAACTACGGACCCAATTTCTAACGTGGCCTCAAAGTTTGCCTGCTGGCTGGAGGTCAGCTGCTGGGTTATAGGGTTGGTCAGCTTAGATGACAGATAAAATCCGTATGCCTACCAAAGGGGGTGAGAGGGGAAGGCACAACTATTTAGTTTCCTAAGCAGTGAGGACCCAGAAATTTAATTTCCAACTCTGTCACTGACTCAGCAAACATTCTTAGTGCAGTCATAAGGTTAACACTTCAAAGAACGTCCATTTGTTTTGAAGGTCTCAATATCTGAAAAATCTTGGTCTTTTTTTCTTGGAAGTGCTGTGAACTTTTAAAACTGCTATTGGAGTAAAGGTACCAAAGCACCTAGTGCTTCACTTATGGAGAGATTTGCAGTTAGATACCCCCAATCCCAAGGTTTCAAAAATTAATGGACATTTTTGACAATGTTGCCTTTATCTTTTCTGGATCTGGTTTTCATCCTGTACAATGGACATAGTCATGCCTTACAGTTTATGCAGGTATTGCAATGTATGATTAGTGTACAGGAATGCTTTGTGATCCTTGAATGATGGATTTTCCAAAAAAAATTCAAGGTGTCGTTTACACTATCAAAAGCTTTGATGAATTGGTTCTTCAGAGACTGTCCCAGTCTCCATTCCCAAGAATAATCATGCAACTGCTTTTTTCAAGGAAGCTGTATATGTTAGTGGTGCTTAGACCAGGACAGTACCCATGGATCATCCTCATTGTCATGTGGAGATGCACTGCCCTGACGTGGAGTGTAGCTTGAAGTCCCTCTAACACTGGGCCAATGCCATGAGCTCCTGTTCCCTTCATGCTTCATGGAAACTATTTGCTGTTGGTGGATCATAATCTGTTCCGATTGTGGTATCATAGGTGTTGGTATTCCAACTCCAGAGTTGGAGAGGAAGAAAGTAATTATCTTGGCATTGTTTTTCAGTCTGTTTCAATGGAATTTCTCCAATTTGCAGTATCAGCAGTGAATGTATTATACAGAAATGTATTAATAATAAAAATGCATTATATCTGTTTAGATTCCTTAAAACAAACAAACAAAAAAGGCACAACCTGTTCCTCTACTTGTAGTTTTAAGCATGGTCCAGTTTGTCAAATTAGTGGCATAAGCCAGAGGACATAAGAGTCAAGAGGAAGATGTCCAGTCAGGCTCTGGTTTTGCACTGGAGCAACATCACTGTATTTGATTACTCTCTTACACTATACCAGCATTTGTAAGATCAAAATCAGGCCTACCTTCAAGCTGAAGTTTATTTTCCCCAGGATAACTCCTGTGACTAGAATCTGACTTCTGCAAAAGGAGGGCGTTTGTATGAACGTAAACCCAAATATAACTGCGAAAACAGAAGGAACAGAAAGACCAGTGTTACATTCAGCAAATGCTTGTGTCTGCTAAGGTGTTAGCATTCATGCAGGTTGTAACTATTTTCTGCTTCATTTTTTTTTTAAGCTGTAGCGGAAAAAAGTGGTGTCTTGAGTCATTCTACTGTTTATCACCATCAGATCAAAGGGCACAGAATTAGGTTTGTGTTTTCACAGAGGAGATTGATGCTGACACACAGCTGTCCTTTCCTCCTCCTGAGCACATCAAGACTGAATGTTTTGCAGATTGTAAGCTTGGCCCTGGTTAGGAGTCTGAAATAAAATTTCTATTGTCTCGAGTGTTTTGGTGTTTGCTCTAAAGAAATCATCAACCTTAGTTGTTTATTTTCTCTTCTGCAGGAAAGGAGGGGGGTGGGGTAGTCATCCATGCATCTGTTTGCAATCCTAGCTTTAAAAGTCTAAAAATAAACAAGCCCCACAGTCCACCCGAAAACCGTGTTTGCTGGCACTCTTGAGCAAGGGACAATGTACACTTCGGAATCAGTTTATCTTAAAAAGGTTGTACAGACTGAAAAAAAAAAATCAGTGGTGCTTTTACTACTTTAAAATAAAAAACCCTGTATTTTTAGATATCTGCACAAACACAAATACTTATTTCTAACAAGGCCAGAACACTACTATTTAAATTCCTCTTTGTAATCCACTTTTTCTTTCATCTCTTGTTCTGATCCTTCAGAGGATTGAGTTGTATGTGAGAAACCAGTGAAATACTTCTGTGCTGATATGAAAGGTTAAAGAAGGTTATCTCAGAGACAGGGTGTGCACTCAGTTTTTTTGCACACAAGGCAAAATTAGCTTAAAGCATGACAAATCTTTTGCAGGTCAACCCAACGAGCTGTGGTCTATATATGGCATCACTTAAGGTTTCTATCATGGGGTCTACGTGGAAATATCGATAGGTAAGGAGGAATGGTAGAGATGGCTTCCGGACAGACTAGATGCTGTGGTATCTGTGATACTAAAACTATTGCTAACCTACAACGTTGCTATTATGATTTATGTAATGATAAAGCAACAGCAGAGACATGTAATGTGTGTGTATGTGTCTCTGGCCCCCTTTGAATTTCCAGGGATTTAATTCCATTTCCTGTGGTGTGTAGAGGTATTTACACAGCCATAAAGACAGCCAATATTAAGAGCTGAGGAGGCAGCTGTAGCACGTGAATAGACACTTGTTTGCATGTATTTATATACATGCATATACATAAACAAACACAAAAATCCATGTCATGCTTGTAATTAAATTAGAGAGATGTTCAGTGTTAAGATTCCCACAGTGTCCATTCATAGGCATGAAAAAGCTCATTTTCTCTGGATCTGCTCGTCTCCTTTTTCTTTTTTTTTTTTCCTCCCTTTCTTTATTTTAGTCCTTTTGAAGCCTTCTAGTGCAGGAAAATCCAAAGCATAAAAAGCAGGATTGCCTGACTGGAAAGGTTTGGGTGGAAAAACTGCTCACAGAGTAGTATTGCTATCAGGAGTTGATTTGATGTCTGTGGGTGGGGATGGGATCCCTGTCCAAACCACGTAGGTTGTAGGGTCTCTTAATTCTTCTATGTTATGATGCTTAGAGAATATAGATACACCCATCATCTCCAAAGACAGAAGCTGGTTTAGTTGGAGAGAGCAGTAAGAGGCCCACATGAAGACAGGGAGAACTTTAAACTCTGGAGGGGAGGGCAGGCTCGTCTGGTGTTACGCACCAGAGGAAATCCCCTGTGGGAAGTCAGTAGGATGTCTTTACGAACTCCTGAATTTTGTTCATTTTTTGGAGTTCTCTACAAGTCTCACTGGATTAGTTGCTCTTTGCTAAAATTCCTGGGGCACGTTTCAGTCTGTTCTTTCTTAATTTCCTCAAGCAGGCTGGTGCGTTTTCTTGTTTATTTAAATCTTTGTCTCTCTATCTCAGGATAGTTTCTTCCCTCCGTAGCTGTTGAGCTACGCACAAGGTCAGATGATTACTCAGAACTTCCTGGAAAGCCTTTTGTTTGTTTTAGACAAAAATACTCAGGAAGTTCCTCAGCTCTTCCAGCAGAGCTGTACTGGCAGCGGCCTTCCAATCCTCCAACTGCACTCACTGCATTTTTTGGAAGATGAGCTAAAATAATTTTTAGTCCAGTACTAAACCCAGGATATGTCAACGTTGTTCTATATATTTCAAATGCTGAGACTATTTTCGAGATCTCCCGCACCTCAGTTAATAGAAGAATGTCTCCTCGCTCACTGTGATGGCAATGTGACAGTCAGGCTTTCTGGTGTTCCCCACCAAGCCTGCCATCTTCAGACTAGCATGTTCCAAATTTGACACCTTTGCAGCTCATCTCCCCCTTCTGCACATGGGCTTTCAGTCTTACTCAGCTGGTGAGGCTTCACCCCACTTCAGCCACTTTCTGCAAGGCACAGACTCAAGCAGCTTAAACGCATGTACATTAAAGAAGATAAAAGGAGGGGAAAAAAACCCAAACGCAAACTCAAACAGCTTGGCACGTGGATTCTTATTAGCCTTACAGCCCCTGGTGCCTCATTTCAAAGCACTTGAATCTATACAATTAGGCTGAATGTTTCCTGTGTTGTTGAGTGATGGAGCAATCATTTTAACGTATTTATATCCTGATGCTATATGCTGCTCTCACAGCCCTCTATGAGCAGAAATGTGCTGATACGAGTAAGGGAGCGGCGAGACACTGTTGTGTGTAGCCTGTGTGTAAAGTTTTAATTCTCCCAAGAGCCGTCACACACTGGTATTGGCAGCTCTTCCCTGCTTCTGCACCTCCGAGTCCTCCACACCTACACGATGAGATGTCCATGGGAGGGAGGCCTACAAGCTGTTGAATTCAGCTGTTGCCTTAGAAGTGATAACTCTCTGTAAACAGGGCCAGCCACTACCAATGTGAAAATCTACTGATGTGGCTAAATCAGTTTAGAGACTACTGGTGCGTGAGAGCACTTGTAAGACTGTCTTTAATCAATATGAGTTCTGTTGGCATCTTAGCTTCTGCCACCATCAACTGTATGACACTTAAAAAATTGATTACAAGGGCTCCACAGAAGGGGCCTGTACTGACTTGGTTTCCATGAGCTGGTCAAATATTGCTCTTGTAGACTAAATAATTTTGCAATCGGCTCTTTAGTTTGCAGCCTGTGTCTGCGTTCCCCCTCTAGGAAAACAGGCGGGAGGGGAGGAAGCTGCTGGTGCTGGGGCCTGTGCTGAGCTTGAGCAGCAGGACTTGGAGGTGAGATGGACTCTGAGCTATCACGTTTCTGGCAGCCCTGAAACTCACTGGCGCTTATGCATCTGGAGGAGCAGGGTGAACCTCAAAATGGACTCTAATGATTTCCCTAAAAAACAAAAAACAAAAAACCCCACAAAAACCCAAAACACCCTGAAGTACCTGTGCCTCTGCTACAGGAACCATTCCTCTTCAGCCAGGTGAATCTCAGTATCGAGCAACAGTTGGTGGAACCTAATCCAAACACTTTGGGGCTGAATTGCTTTCCAAACTACCGAGACTTTGTATGGCAGCTCTTTGGCAGTTGCTCACATGTGTATATTCTTTAGATACGCCACTGATTTGTTTGGGTCTTTTCTTCCACAGAAAGGAGGGTGCTGACAGAAGGCAGAGCAAGAAAAAATAACTTTGTGTTTAATGGATTTGGTTCAGCTGGCACTGGAAGAGTGAGGTTCGTTTCTGTTTGTCCTCCTGGCATGCCAAGAAGGCCTGCTTTGCAAACAGGTGGGACTAGGCAGAATGTCAGTGCAATTTATCATCCCTGTTGTTTTATTGTATCAGGAAACTGGGAAACTTGGTTTTGCAAGTGGTTGTCGCTAGTTCTAGATCCCCGTCTTTTCTCTTTGAAAGCAGATCTTGGAAATTTGTTCCAAAGTGTCATAAAATACTGAGTTATATTGAAACTGTGGTTTACTGCATCTGACAAAGTATTAGTCAAGGCTGAAATTACGAGAGCTGGTAGCACTAAGTATGCTCTGCTCTTTAGTGCTCGAAGGTCGTCAAAACTGGGTCATAACTGGTGCTCATGTAGAGCTTTCCTGGCTCACAGCGCGTGAAGGCAAATTCAGATTCTACTTGGCAGGTGTCTAACATCAAACCTGCAGGTTTTAGATTATAGGTGCCATTTAAATAAAATAATCTTGAATGATTATTGCAGCAAATAAAATTTGCACATGTCCTCTGTCTTTAAGAAATACTGGTGCCAAATTATAGTAATTTATAGCTGTTTCAAAACTGGATCCAAGCCCCACAAATATGTTTGCAAAGCTTATGAAAACTGTAGCCAGTTAACACTTTACTTGCTTGAGGGGGAAAAAAATAAATGCTCATTTCAACCTTTTAGGGCAAAATTTATAACATTCTTTGTGTTGGACAAGTTCTACATCTTTCTAATATAAGACATTATAACTTTTTTTCATTTTTATGCATGGGAGAGCATGACATCTTTCTCTATTTCAGCTTTTTAGCCTTAATGCTTCTGAAATTGAGACATTATTATTATTTTGGATCCTTAATCAAAAACTGGCCAGAAATTAGCATTCAAAGCTTGACAGTAATTCTGTAGCGACAGGAAAATGATAGTCAGACCAGCTAAGGAAATTCTGTAGTAAGAAACAGATTACATCCTTGAGGAAAATGCACAATGGTTGTGGATGCTTATATTTTGCTGTGCTGCTTCTATTTCTTGCATTCATGATATCTAAGAGCTCAGAAGTCAGTCATGTACAGGCACTCACAAGCTTTGGTCTATCTTTGTTACGATTGCCAATACTATCTCCATTTTTGAGAAGGGTGTGCACACATGTGCAAAAGAGGAGGAGAGGAAAAGGTAGCCGAGTCTTGCATTTAGTAGAACAGGAGAAAGTCTGCCAACTCATTTCACATGGGCCAGTTCACAGTCAGACACTGGAAGGTTACAACTTCATGTCTACTAATATGGATTGGATTCAAACCAGCAGACCAGAGATGAAGTGATTTGCTTTCCTTTACTAGTTCCCTTAATTCTTTCAACTCTTGCATTCTCTCTTTCCTAGACTTGATTATATTTGTCACGCAACGAGTTTGTGGCTAAATTAATATGTATGAAGTGTGCACTGCTTGTTTAGCAACTGAGCAATGGGTTATGAAAATTGCCTGCTGGAAAAATTTTCTACCGAGGCAGCTCTGCTTATGCTGTGTTCTTTTGGTTTTTCCTTTCTGCACCCAGCCCTGCCCCCCCCAATTTAATTCTCAGTAAGTGATCCTGCTAATAAGTGTCCACTCAATTTGTAAGAAGCAATTTGTTTATTGTAGCTGCAAATCGATAAGGATAGATTGTTTGTTCAATAAATCTTGTGGTCATCCACTCTATTGTTGCCTAACAAACACTAGACTGAACCTCTTCCTTACCTGGATGTATGTTTAATGTTTTTTGAAATTATTAGCATATTGCCTTCCTTAGGCACGACTTCTTTCCGCACACAGTCTGTGACTATTTCTGCAAATAACAGAAGCTCAGTGTTTCCATGAGTAGTAACCACTCATCTTCAAGTTCCTGGAAAAATAGCCAGAGGGGAATAAAGGAGGCCAGAACAAATTACAACTGGGAATGCATGAGTATATCTGTGGATATTATTTTCCTGTTGTTTTGCTATTCTTAGAATTTCACATAGTCTTATGCTTTTTAAGACAGAACAAACTTAATAAGACAGAAGGACAATGGTAAATGCCTAACAGCTTTGGTGATAGAAGCATGATCTTCTTCAGTTCAGATTTCAAGTGATTTGTTGGGCTTATATTTGAACTATCGTTTAATTTGTTTCTTTCGAAAACTAAGGTTATGAAAGAGGAATTACTGAATGCTTTACTTGTAATGGATAGGCTAAAGCTTCCCAGAAAGTCTTGGACATCCAGCAGTTCAGTACTAATAGTGACCAGCCATGTGTTTTATAATCTTTTCTAGGCAGTCAATCTAGGATGAAAAGAATTCATTACAATGGGTCTCAAGGAATGGCAATCTAAGTCTTACTTTTCCAGCAGAGACTCTGTAGTATTTCCTTAATAGCAATTCACCTCAGGAGACTCCATTTTATAGATTTGAACTTAGGGCTCGTGAAACTTGCTGTATCAATAAGCTTCAGGGTAAGCACAGAAATAACATTTCTCCTACTGCTCTTTTCTGCTTCTGGTGGGGGAGTTCTGCCAGTAATGCAAAAAGGTAGTTAAGACCCCATGGCTCAGATGGCTCAGCTAACAAATACCATTTGTGATGTCTGTGTCAGGTCTCTGAGCACTAGACTGAATTATTTTATACTCACTATGAAAACCCTCTGTCAGAAAGAGCTTATTTTGAATTACCACCAATCAGGGCTGAACTATTGATTAAAGGGGCTAAGGTTTTGTATGCCATAACCTCATATTTAAAATGAGGAATGTGGCACTTCTAAGCAGGGGGAGTGCTCCTGATACACATGCAAAAGTTGCAAAAAAATCTCAATACTGAACTTTATTTGGAGGGGCGGGTGGGCAGTGATAAGTGCCTAATTCTAACATTTAAGCTCACTTTCCTTCCAGATTTGCATTCTTTGTGTTTTACGCTGTCAGGTAAAGCGCAAAGACTAGATTTTTCAAAACCATAGGTGAGCTACAAGGGATAGACTCTGCAGTCCTTTTCTGTGTGAAGCAGAGTTTTGGAAATCTAGCAGTTGCTTAATACTGCCTAAAATAATAATTTACTACTTCCTGTAGTTATTCAGCTGTGTCTTCATTTTTGTTCTGTGAATCTCCAGATCTCATGGAAATGTATCTGAGGGCAGTTCGTTCTTCTTGGACTATTCTGGCACAGACATTATGCTGTCAAACAGCTGATTTGATTAGTAGGGGGAAAGAACAGCTCTAAATATACTGCGTGGGCTTTTTAACAGAGACTTGCCAGCCTAATCTTGTGCAACTAACACATTTGATTCATTCTGCCGCTCAGTGGAACTGCCTCATCTTTACCGCTTTGACATTTAACAGTTCAGTTGAATTTGCCCAAAAGAAGGGGAAAAAAAAGAGGGAACTAAAATGGATTTCCCTGCTAAATTAAAACACAGCTTTAGCTGGAACAAGTCATTGCCAAGATGCAGCAGCCACTACTACTGGCACTGCTAGGGAGAGCAAGCAGCAGAGATCACGGATATCACTCAGGTAAAGAAAGAGAGGTGGAGCAGCCTGTTGCTCTCGCTGGGCTCACCAGTGGCAGCCAAATCCAAAGTGGGCATGAAATGGCACTCGCTTTAGCGCTGCTGCCTTGGAGAGTCATCAGGCTCGACGAGAGCAACCGAGAGAACTGCGCCAAGCTGAACTCAGATCCTCGCAGTGAAGCTGCCTCTAAGAGAGGTGCTGGTGTATGCTCTCCTGGATTGCTGCTTTCCAAACACTTCCTCAGCCATCTTTTCATTTGTTCATGTTGCAAGTGTCTCTGACCGACCCTGTTACAGAGCAGGCACCTTCTCTGCCACAGGCCCAACACAAAGGCGAAAAAGCATGGCCCTTACCTCTAAGCATTATGGTCTTTAATTTTTTTAATCTTTAATCTTTAATTTTTTTTAATCTTTAATCTTATCAGTTACACAAAATCTTTCCAAGTGGCACTGTATCTGACTTTACAGCTTTCATACTGCCCAAGCACAACAATAACTGAGGGGTGCGTTAATTACGCTGTCCCTGAAGTACAGCCAAATGGCACAGCGTTCTTCTGGAGTTAAAATAAATGCTGGCTAACCATAGTACCAGTTTACAGCAGCTTCACATGTTTCAAACACATTTTCGACCATGTTATGTTTGTTGTCTTTTGGGCCTTTATCGTCCACATTGAAACAGGGTGAATGGGTTTCATTATGGCTGTTAAAGTTTTGTGAGGGCTTTTTGAGGTTGGTTTATTATCAGAGAGGTTTTCTTGTTGGGGCTTCTCTTGCCAAGGAGATAAGGAATTCTTAAAGCCCTTTGCCATCTGTATGGCAGTTGTTTGCATCACCAGTTGTTGCCTACCCTCTGGAAGAACATTTCTTATTATTTCCATGACCCAGACTTGGAGCTTAGTTCTATTTGGCATCCTTACAATTATTACAAAGCACTTTTATGGCGTTTTTAAGTAGAAACGAAGACTTTCCATTTTTACAGAAAGGCATTTTCTGTGTGTTTGACTCCACATCCAGTAATTGGATTTACCTGAGCAAAGAACAAAACTATTAGTTTGACAATTACCTTTTCCATCAAAACCAATTGTATATGCTTTTGAGTAAAGCCCTAACTTTTGTTTTTCTGTTTTTCAACAAAAAACATTTTTCTTAAGTTAAAAATCTCTGATTTTTTTTTCACTGTTTGACAAAAAGCCGTAGCAAATCTAGATGATACAACTTCATGTGGGTTTTTGTTTATTTAGCCAAAGGTAGAGGACAGAGGTAGAAAAAGAAGCAACATTATTTGTTCATCATTTTAAGAAAGATAAGCTAAACTTCAAGACTAACAGGATCAATGGGGGCTGTCTTGGTTATAGACTCTGCTTGTATTCTCCTCCTTACCTGTTCTGACGCCACAGGTGTTAGTGTTTCTTGAGCAAATATGGATATTAATGTAATTTAATGATTTGCTTATAGACCCTAAGAATAAGGCGTACCATTCTTAGAGGAAGTATAACCTGGCAGTAAGCCAACATGCCTTAAAGAATGAAGTCTTCTGGAGGGTTGGGCAGTGTCCCAAGAGGCCTCAGTAATTTCATGTAACGTATTATACCAACAGTACCACCTACAGGAATTCAGCAAAAGGGATACAGCACTTCACAAAATGGAAAATGGAACAGAAATCAAGGCTCTTCCAGTATGGTCTGACCTTCCTCAGTATCCAGCATTTTGGGGTAAATCCTTAGCTATATCAGGAACTGTTAAGACACAATTCTTGCCTCATGAATCCAAACATTTCTATGGGGAGCCATACTTTGAGAAAGGCATCTGGTGTTGCACTGTAACCCAGTGTGCTAGAAATTTCCACTCTCTTATTCTTCAGGTTTTAAGTGTGAGCATGTGTGATCTAAATTAAAACCTCACAAATGTCCATGGATCAAAGGCATATCTGCATAAAAACTTGGCTTAGGGTAATATGCATATTACTATTTTTGGTTTATGTATAGGTATATGACGGTACCAGTATTTTAGCCTGTGTGGTAGTTGTATTACTTGCACAGATGTTGTATATATCTCATTGCTTTTTAGTAAGCTGCTGTTAAGCCAGTGCAAACAGAAATGTCTGAAAATGGATGAAGAGGATTTAGAAGAAAATACGTCATCACTTGTGGTATCTTTCAGTCGTCCTAGACTTTGAGGGATTCTGTTTCCAGTCAGCCACTATCATTGCTTACACTATTTCAAATTATTTACCAGAAGAAAGGAAATTGTGAAGCTGTAGCTTTGCAAAGTATTTACACTGAATGAATGGCAAGTTACATTTCCTGACTTTATCACTTTCTTGTTGGTCATTGCTAAGCTGAGAGAGATGATCCACAAATAGCAGACAAGTGTAAATTTGCATCTTTAAAAGAAATGAGTACTAAACAGTCTTGTCCTTATAATGCACTTAGAATTGTGCTCAAGCTCAGTGGATTTCAGTGAAGCTTAGCTAGAGAAAAGTGCTAGGCATAATTTGTAAAGGCCAAGGTTGCTTAGCACCCTGTGGAATCCACTTTTCAATAAAATGCACCAAAATGGCAATTAGATCATCCCCATCAAAATTATCAGCAAGAAATAAATGTATTGAGAGTTGCTGTGGTGGCTTCTATTTTATGTTGTCTCATTTCCTTATTGGCACTTTAATTTCCTCTGCTGGCTAGTGAAAGCTCAAGTTTCTGAGGTGATACATATGAGATTTGCTCCAAATGCTCTGTGTGTGTGTATTTATATCTCCCAAACTTGCTAGGAGTTTCATTCTTGTTTTTACAAGAAAATTTCAGGCCCAGTCCATTGGTGGTGTCATCTCTGGAGATAGTCAGGTCATATCTGCAAACCTGTCTTCCAAGCATTTGGCCTAAGTAGGAGAAGGTGTAGGTCAGGGTTCCTGGTTAGCGCAGTGACCGTGGGGTGGAAAGGGCAACCCGACGAGCTTTACTTGTAGTAGGTGGCTGTGGTGTTTTCAGTGCAGGCACTGCTGAGAAAGAACATTCTCCATTTAGCAAAAGGAAGTTAAAGGCACCCGGGGAAACAGGGCAAGGAGGCATTGATTTGAATATTTAATGCACAACTTCACTGCTTTGTTTTCTTTAGCTCTTCTAGGCTAATTATGCTGCTTTCTGATGTGTTTTCTAGTTAAGGATGTAAAATCATGAGAACTTTTTAACCTTTTTAACAATAAGTGAACTATGGAAAGAGGCAGGAGAAATCTGCTCGTGGAGGAGTTGGGCAGCAAGACTCAGAGGCAGAGCTGAGACACATAGGCAAAACTCATAATAAAACATTAAAATAGAGAAGTAAAACTGACTTGCCCAGAATTGTTCAGCAGTACTTCCTGTCAGCTCTGAGAAGAGCATTGATATCAAGCGAATGAATACAAGGTTACTGATGGTCATCATATCTGTAAAGGAATCTTGAATAGTTGCAGTTCACTGCGGGACATTTTATAAGCCTGCTTTCGCACTATGCGTGAAACTATTGCTGTGAGATATCTGAGGAGTTCTCGGGAGGCTCTCCTGTGAGCTCTGAGCAGTAGCATTTGGGAAGCTTGTCTTAATTAGAATTTCAGACAGAAGCAGACAAAAAAAAAAAAAAAACAACCCCAAACCACCACACCACCAAAAAATAAAGGCGTGAAAGAGAAAGAAAACCACTGAAACAGTTGTGTCTACAAAGTCAGACATCCAAAAGGTCACAGTTCTTGGTTCTTCCCCAGTGTCCCTCGGGTGTTTAGCCCTAGTATTTTCACAATCTTCTCTATATTAAACGTTGTAAACCACTAAAGACATTTAAAATGAACCGTGCCAGTGTTAATTTATCTGTTCTTGGTGTTGGAGGTTAAGCTTCAGGTTGCCATGTTACTTTATAATATAACATGGATTGAAAAGTTCTGATATGAAAAAGATAAAAACCAATATGTTCACTCAAAATAATTAAAACTGAGCAGTAGAATAATAATAACCTTGGAAAGTCTAACTCCTCCTCTTGGGCCTTTGGCCGAATAGTGTGTTGCGAGTCTGAAATACCCACATGCAGACATCACATGCTGCATGATGGTACTGAAATATTTTCTGTACCTTATTTTTGAGAGTAGTTGACTTGAGCAAGTTTTTCTATTGGTATTTTACAAGTTTGCAAAGCACACAAGGATCCTTGCATTTGTGTCAGTACTTACACAAGTAGTATGTTTTGCTTTGGGGAAGACTACTGACACATTCTGCTTTGGGTCAGATGTTTGCAGAATCAGGGCTGAGTAAGCTTTTTGTTTTCTTTTTTTGTGTATTACCATAATTGCAGTAGGTGAAAGCATGGGATACCAGCAATATGCATGCTTCATCTTTTCATAACAAAAGATGGAAATACAGTTGTCAGTCCTTCTCTAACTGCCTCTGTTTAGATTGTAAGAATGAGTTAATCAAATACATGGTTTCCTTGAGGTCTCTAAAACTGGCTTTAAAATCGGTTATCAGACCACCCGCCTTCCTCAACACATTGTGTGCTATTTAGTCTATTTGCACTGTAAATGCACTATATTTATTTCATTGACCTCTAAATTTGCACTGAGCTTTGTAGATGGGACCCTACAAAGTATCGTTTTCTTTCTATGCTGATGAAGAACTCATCTGTTGGCCAGCCTTAATGCACCAGCATGATTTTGCAGATGAATCTCAGCACCCAGCCAGGGACTTCACAATGTCTCAAAATAGATCTGGCAGTCTGTCCGCCTGAGGGAAGGCCAGTGCCCCTGTTACAAGACCCATTACACTGAAGTAATCCTAAATGTGACACTGTTGTCCCTTCTTGTACCACTTTGTCTTCAGGCCTGCCTTTTTGCTAAGCAACGCCAGAACTTTGAGTTGGCTTCCTAATGATGGACAAAATCAGCAAGGGAGAGTCTGAGTGATAGTTACATATTGTTTGCATATATACTAAGAAGTGTTCCTGGAAAAGGGATGATCACAAAAAATGCAGGCACTTGCTCAGAATCATGAGCTCCAAGTTGTTCATAGGGAGCAAGTCTGGTTCAAGAACTGACTCTAAACTGAATTTAGAGAGTAATCTAAGTCTCCAGCAGCTTGCACGACTTCGTCTCCAAGACCCACTGTTTCTGTGTAAAGCTTTGCATAATATAGGTGAACAGAGAAATATCAGCTTTTCCTAAGTTTTCCCAGCAGGAACACCTTTCACACCAACAGTTGGCATTGGCGTTAATGGAGTAATATGACACATGAGCTGGTGAGCACAGGGTAGGACCTTGTAGTGCATCTGCTCCACAGAAACAGTGTGCATGCCCCGATTCTGAGCAACCATCAGTAAGTGAAAGAGAACTGGGGCAGCCTGGCCCTACCTGGGCAGAAGGTAGGGACCCTTCACTTGCTGCAACTAAAAGCCTCCATGTGGTCAGTTATGAACCAGCTGCTGGTGCATGGTACCTTGTGCACACGGCAGAGATCTCATACACCTGTAGCCTGAATTGTGTGTGTGGCAATGCAAAAGGCTCAAGTGCTTGGTGAAACACTTAAAAGGTGGCTTATGACCACTACATTTAATTTTACCAAATTACTGAGTTTTGATCGCTTCATTTATAAACTGTGAACGGTATTAACAAGTGGTGTGGGTTCGGTGAGGATGTTGTTTCTGCCAGGTTTACATCGCTGTGAGGCCGATTACATCTACATGGTAAGGTTAATTCCTAACTTACACAAGACTGAGATCAGAATCAGGCAGCCTCTGTGAGGTTAAATGGTGTATGTAGTCACTATGCGCTGTTTTTAAATAATATGTATGTACTGACTGTGGTGCTGTATGTGGCAGTTAGCAAGATCTTTAGCCCTGTTTATCTGTTGATGCTAAGAGAATGCAGAAGGAATTAAAAGGTTTGGAGTAGTACTGATTTGCTTGTTGCTCATTATTGCAGCTCGTAAAGATGTTGATTTGCATACTGGATATATTCCTGATACGTATTTTAAGGTTATTTCATGTCCTGTTACGGTTGTAATGCAAATGACCTATACATATACTGTCCTCTGAAAAAAGGCTGGAAGGTATTCTTCTGGGTTCAGGTAACACTTTGCAATTGTTATGTTTTCTCTGTTTTCATTTTTTATTACCAGTGAAAGTGAAAGCTCTTCTTAAATCCAAATGTATAGCGCTCTGCTGCACCCACCACAGCAAACTCCTCTTAACAGCAGCTGAATTCCTTTAATTGAGTCTTCCAGAAGACCAGCTCCAGGCAGACAGCAGGGAAGAAACACATTGCATCAGTGGTCTCACTGAAGTTGGCTTCACTGGAGCAAAGAGAGTAGGGTTGGACTGAGAAGTAGAGTTATGAGTGTTTGGGGAAAAAATAATAATCCCCCAAACTAGGGATGAAAGTATTCAGGCAATCTTAGCTGTAATTATCACCCTGTTCTTAGCTATAATGATGTTGCGATTTATGTAACACTTTTCATATGTGAATTGCTCATCAGATTGCTAATTATCTCATAACATAGACAGTTCCTTGCCTGAATGTGGCTGCAAAAGAGCACAAGGATCTTTCAAAAAATCACACATACAGGCAGCTATTGCAATTTTCTTTTTATCTTGTGTTCTTAAGAGATGATGCTTTTGTGACCTCACCATGCATCTCTATCTGTGTGCCTGCCTAATAATGTCTGACCACTTTCAGCCAAATATGACAGAGCACTAGGGGTCCAAAAGATTCAAATTTCCTACACTTTTTAGAGAAATGAAAGACTAAATACAGGAAAGAGACTCAATTACTATTTCCACTGAGGGAAAGGCTGCAACGCTTCCCGTTTTCTATGGGACGCCAGAGAGTTTACATGATACAGACAGAGAAACAGCAGGAAACTCTTCAGTCAATTTTCACCTCCTTAGACACAAGAGAATCCAACCACGAGACAAAGGGTGATAGAAAACCAGATTTCATTGCTTGTGATATGGTGGAGGAAGAGTTAATTCTGGCTTTTAAAAACACAGTGATTCTGAAGCAGCTCCCCTCCTGTGAACAAGCAGAGGCGAGAGAGGCAAGAAGACAGAATTCAGCCTCCACTTTTTCAAGCTTGCAGTAAATTACTTTGCTTGTCATCCAAGATGGGTATCATGAAAGGACTGAGACTCTGGAAAAATTAACTGAAAGGACATTTTCCTGTTGGAAAATGCTATTTCACTGAAGCACAGATTTTGTATGGGGACATGCCATTTTCAGTGCAATTGCATGTAAAGAAATTGAAAACCAAATATTAATAAGACTGTGCCTTGTTTGCTGAGACATTTGTCTTTTGTTTACAATGTGTTTTCCATTGTATAATAAAATAAGAAAAAATATATGAAAAACTTCTAAATTTGATCAAAGCAGAACTTTTTGAAAAGCCCGAGGGGGTCAATTTAGATTTAATGAGAAAATCAGTTTTTCTTTCAGATTCAGAAGAAAGAAAAATTTCAGAAAGTTGAAATTTACTGTAGACCACAATTTTAGTTTCTAATTGCTACCACTATCAACCATTATGGCCATAAGGAGCCTCTTTCCTCAGTGCTCTACATAGAAGCATGTCTAATTCCTTCTAAATAATGTATACCTTATAGAATCATAGAATCAT